>NC_046191.1:36181459-36293307 GCF_011004875.1 Balearica regulorum gibbericeps | reverse complement strand
ATCTTGAATGCATTTAGTTTGTCCGCAGCCCTTTCTCTCATACAAAATGATATAGGCAACTCTGGTCACTTACTGCAGTCTGCCACAAACAGATATTTAGGCATTTAATGCGCATTCTTCTCCACGGGAGAGCTGCTTAAAACCTTCAGAACTCAAACCTACTAATGGCTTTTTGATGTGGGTTTTGTTCATTAACCTTGAGGTTGGTGACTTCTCACTGTACCAGACACTGGAAAGATGACGGAGTCGAAACACCAAGATACAGTCTACTCGACAGCTTCAAATGTTACAATAGTGAACATAAAACTGTACAGTTATTTGCTGCATACTAGAAAATTTTTACACTATTCAACATCTATAGCTTCATGCTCTCAATTCAAGACCATATTCACCCATTCATGACATACGTCTTTTTATAATTGATTAGAACCCCCCAAATTTCCTTAGTTTGGCTAAAAACTACTTTGATCATTCTAATTATTCACAGGTATTAGAACAGCATTACTGGAATCGGAGGAACACACATGCCCAACGTGTCATCAGACAGATGTTTCTCCTGACGCTTTAATTGCCAACAAGTCCCTCCGCAAGGTAACACGATGACTTTTACGTAAACTGTTTGTAAGAAAAGTCTCTTTGTAAGAAGCTGAAAGGGAAGAAAATATTAATTAATAAAAATTAAATATTAATAAATAAAGAAATGATGATGACTGTTACACCTCCTGCTGCTCTGGTGACTGCCACCGAACAATCCACATCTTCCTCTCTGTCAATCAGCACTTTGTTGGACGTGAATGTATATTTTATTTTTATTTTAACATTTTTAATTAATAAATATTTTTATTATTATTTATTTAGCCTTAAGCAAGGCTAAATTGAATAAGGCTACATTTACTTTTCAAATGCATTATCTGTTGTTACAGAAGCTGACAACTCTTTAGAGGCAACCTGGTAAATTCAGATGACACTTTTGTTTAACATGATTGCTCACTTTCAAATTTCGTGTTAACACTGAAGTACTTGGAGTACAGACACTCTGAGTTACCAATCATTAACATCAGTGTTTAAAGTGATGCGTTGATACATCTGTACAGAAATACACAAGTACTTTTACTCTGTGGAGGCCTTTGTTCATGTATCTACTGAAGTTTCATATTACCTTTTCGCAAATTCTTTTCTGCCTCCAGGCTGTAACCAACTTCAAAAATGGAACTGGCTACACAAAAAGGCTCCGTCAGCAGATTCAGCAGCACCAGCAGATGATGACTGTTACACCTCCTGCTGCTCTGGCGACTGCCGCTGGACAATCCACATCTTCCTCTCTGTCAATCAGCACTTTGTTGGAAGAGAAGGTAAATTTCATTTCAACGTATGCTGTGATTCTTGTGGTTAAGTAGAGCTCATTTTCCAACTGTTTGCATTTATTTACAACGGCTCTCAGGTTCCTGCACAAAGACAACCAGCGTTGCCAAGTCTTGTGGGCCCTCAAGGACAATCAATACCCTCAACGGGTAAGTGACTAGAACTTTAGAATTACTTGAAAGAATTATCTTCAGATAAACTGAATGGGATTTTGTTTGGTTTTCCTCTCCCCACTCCAAAAGGTCACCCAATGACAGCCAGTGCAGTTCGCTCAGCAGGTGGCAGACCAGGCTGGGAACGGTAAGTATTCTACAGAAATTCAATATACTCCTACTTGTAACCTGTGAAAGGAGGTCGTAACACCTAACTCACACAACAGCTGATTTATAGTGACATAAGTATGCACAGATAGTTGTGAAGAATACAAGTGCTAATTACTTTCTAAATGGCTTAATTTGAATTGCCTTTAACAAGGGGGATCTGTGCTTGCAGTAAGATTATTTAAACTAAAACGCCAGTACATGATTGAAAAGAGAACTCTGAAAAATGAACACTTTTTGAGGAGATCATCGTTGCATAGAAAAATTAAATATCCTTAAAGGATCAGATGGAAAGCCACTCTTTTGATTACTGGCTGAACAGGGCTGAAGAAATTGATCTCCCAATAGAAATCAGCCTCCGACATTCTCTCTTTAACAACTCAGTTGATACTGATGGAGAAAATTATTGGAAAAGTCAATGCTGTTATTGTATCACCATTCTGAATTTCTTCAATTTAGTCATCTCACACAGCCAAGCTGCTTTCTCTCAGTTGGAGAGAGAGGACTCTCTTTTATCTATTACTGCTGTGTCAAGTTAGTCCTTCGGTTTTTTTATAGATAGATTGTAAGGGTGCATTGGGTTTATAAAATCTTAAAGATAAATTGAAACAAAGACCAGGATCCATCCCACAGATTCTCTAAAATCTCCAGTTCAGTAAGCAAGAAAATAACAGTTCAGGGACAAGAACAGGCCAAATACATCGTCATGCGGCAACAACGTAGGAAGCGTATGTGGAAGTTAAAAGAAGTTTGAGAGAAGATGAGTTGATGTCTGTGCAGTGCTTTGAAGACCAGAAGTGTGAAGTATCACGTGCATCCAGGAGTGGCAGAGGAGCGGTGGGCACTGGGCCCATGGGAGATGGGAGTCTCTTTTAAGTGTGGGCAGCCTCCATCCACAGTTGCAAAACTGAGTATAGGAGAGAAGAGTGAGGGAACTGTTGGGGGTGAGGATGGGGAAGGCAAGTATGAGGACCAAGGAACAAGTGTCGTCTCAAATGAAGAGAAAGTAGGGAGAGAAATGCATAAGTTGAGAACAAGAAGTGCTCGTCACCATGCTCCCGCTTCATTCGGGTTCCTCGTTCAAATCAGGGCAGAGTGTAACAGTGACGCATGTGTTGGGGTTTCTTTAGAAGTTCAAACCAAGGACGCCTGCACAGTGAAGGTACCCAAAGGACTCAGGCCCCAACACTGCCAGCATCAACACCCGTCTTTGTGCCTGTGCCTCCACGTCCCTTGTATCATCCACCTCCCCAGGCACTTCTCTTCCACCGGGGTACCACCACCACCCTTTACTCCTCAGTTTCCATCTGGTCAGCCTCCGTCTGCTGGGTACGCTGTCCCCTTTCCAGGACATCCCCCAGCTCCTGCAAACACGTCATCAGCTTGGGTACCAACAGCTCATTCAAATGCCACCCAAACGACACACACACCTCCTTTGTCTAGAGAGGGGTTTTACAGAGAACGACGGAGACTTAAAGAGCAGTAAGGATTTGGCTCAATGACGTTGCGTTGGTTTTCATTGCTGTATCTCGGTAGCATATCAGACTGCAGTTACACCAAAGTGCATCTGACATAAGCAAAAATGACAGTTTGTTTTTTTCCAATATGCTTTCTCATTGCAGATGATAAACATCCAAAACTAAACCAAGACAAACGTAAATTCTAAAACTTTCCCTAAAACTTGCAGGAATTCTAAACTGGTTTTGCTTAAAGAGGACCTTTGGCATTTGCACACAGTATACCTTTTCTCAGACTGGCCATGTTTTGTTTCTTGATGTCTTTTTGTAATAAAGGTAAAACTAAAATTGTAGTAAATGTCAAAGTTATTTTAACAGTTACAAGTCCAAACTTGATGAGGTTACAAATGATTTTGCTAAGGAATTGATGGACTAGAATGAGATTCAAAAGGAGCGTAGGCATTCGTTTTCCAGGTAACTACTTTACATGTCCATAATGGAGAAGCGGATTGTCCAGAAGAATCAGGAGGAGTTCCACTCCACCTCTCTATCGTTAGATGGATTGGATGATTCAGGGGATTAGCAGCGGCAGGACTTCCATATGGAGGTTACTCGCTCAAATACGGCAGAGATTACAGTGGCCCAACAGTTATAATGTTGCAGCAGTTGTTAAGGAGCAGATGTGCCTTTTACTAAAGCTTCTCTGTAATGACATCCTTCACCTCCTGAGAGCTGTGAGGAGGCCAGAAACTGGAGAGTTGTAGTTGCTGGATTTTCTGCATCTCCCTACTCTGATTTGAACCATTACTTCAAAGCTCTTCAGAGGAGACATGCAAGACAAATTGTCTTCATTTCCTCTTTTGTCTCTCTCACGTGGATAGACGGATAGATTTTCACCTGGACTGCAGACTGGAGGCTTTCACTAGTATTTTCTTGTCATCGTTCAATATTTCTTAGGAATTAAAAGATCAGACTTGTTTGTAAGGAAATCTTAAATTGATGAAGGAGTTTGAGAGGAGGGATGATGCTAACAAACATATGTGGAATTACGTGAAATGGTTCTTCTTTAAAAAATAATAAAAGAAAAAGTTGTGAAGAAAAAACGCAGGGTAGCTGATGTTTTCTATCCCCAAAAATCACCTGGGCAGGAGTCTATTAGTAATGCTGTCAGTATCTTCCCTAGAGTAACGGCATTGAGTCCTATTACTAGATGTGACTTTTCTTGAAATGTGGTCACTATCCTTGGTTCGAGCTAGAGGTATGTGCCAAATGTTGCTAGGACATCTGGCTAGAAATGGTGATTAAATAGCCCCCTAGGTAGGATTGCCGTACAAGTATTTTGCATCCTGGATGACTTGCCAAATAAGTAGTGAAGTTAAATAGACTAAACTGACATTTTAAAATTGAGCTTTACTGTCTTTGGGCTAAATCATGTTTTCCTGATGTTTGATAGTGCCCTGTAGCCATTAAGACTTGCTCTTTTTGCATCTCACCGCAACAAAAATGATTTGCAGTGCATGTAGCTGCAGAGCATATGGAGAGGAAAAAAACACCCACACACCAAATTTGGGAGGAAGAAGACTGGGGAGAGTGACTGTTTTAAATTAACATCATTTTTTGCGTGTGTTGTGTTTTCTTTAAGGTCCAAGTCTCCCTGCAGTAATTCATCAGTGCTGCTGTATCCACAAAGAGGCAAAGAGAAGAGGCACAACAAGCGTAAAAGACAGAGAGAAATTCCACCTTAATTTATGTTCTTACTCATCTTCCTATTACGTCTATAAAATTTTTTTTTGAACTTGTGCATGCTCTTTATTTTGAAAAAAAAGCACACACCATCCAATAGCTTTTCTCAGTGTTTAGCTATAGCTGCTAATCTTTCCAGAGCAGAGCTATGCTGTAAACCCCTTTTTTTTGGTAAAGAGAGCGAGAGAAAACACAAGAAAAGATTTGCCCCGTAATAGTCCAATTAAGTAGAAATTCCAATGACTGCAAACGTGACTTTAAAGTAACTCCATTGGGCTAATAGTGTGATGTTCAGAAAAGCTTACTGTGGGACTGGCACAGTAGATGAGAAATTGGCTTAGCTGTAACGCAAGTCTTAAACCGATTCAAAGGAAAAAAACCCAACCGAACAAAAAACGACAACGAAGAGAGAAAGCAAGGATTTAAAAGACCAGACTTTCTGCCCTGATATTGCTCATTTATATCAGCTACCAGTGTTTGTGTAAAGCTTGTGGCTGGAGATTGGAACGTTCTTGCTAACCCTGATTTTAAGGCTGCAGTGCAATAGTGTGCAATGAAGGCAAAACCAGCCAAGGTGCTCTCAGGAACAGCAGTAATGTGCATTATACAGCGCCTTTATCGCAAGCTGAACAAGGATAGGATAACACCGAACTCCCTTAGGGAAATGCACTCAAATCATGTTGAAGATGCTGACTTCAAGACCCCACTGCATTAGCTCCTGGTGTCACTCAAGCCTGAACAGCTACCATCTGCCTTTGTGAACAAGACACGGATGGACGCCAAAGGCAGAGTGGCACCGAGCCGCTGGCTCCCTCGGGGCTGCAGGCCCCACACAACAGGGCTTTCTCAGCAGGGAAAAAAAGGTCATTCTGCTAATTTTCTGCATTTTCTGTTCTTTCTCCAACATATGTGCTAAGGCTGCACAGACTGATGTGTGTCTGGGAGAGCTGACGGAGGATCAGCAGCAGGCAGATAGCTCTACCTGCCACAGGAGACGGGGCTCCTTCACACATCAGCTGGTGTTGAGACTGGTGCGTACGTTCCTCAGGGGCACGGCTGAGGCACACTCGCCCATGCAGAACCTTACGGGAGGGCTGGCTGGGCTACACCTGTGTCACAGGGACAGCGGGCAAGTACGCCGAGATTTTGAACACAAGCCACTTGGCAACATTCAATCCAGACAAAATCCAGGACTAAAAAAACTAACCAGCCTCAATGGCTTCCTGTTAGGCAGCAGACCCTGGATGAGATTTCCTACAGAAAGCTGAAAACTACCGTTGTAGCTTATTTGCTATTGTTACACAGCCACCTGTAAGCATCGCCAGTCCTTTTCTCCTGCTCACCTTTCTCTAGTGGATGTATGCTACTTTGCCCTTCCTTCTCCTACACTACAGCAGTTGCCACGGGATTTCGCCACCTGCTAATCCCAGGCTCGTCCGCTGTGCTCACTGAGGGCAGGAGGGATTTCCTCCTGGGAATACTCAGTGTGGCCAACGGCAGCTGCTTGGGGAAGTAGCGGGCAAGAAAATGAACCCACCACACATAACGAACCATAACTTCATTTCCTCTACATTTCTGGGCATATGCTCCCTTTGCTCTCATGAAGTTCCTTACTTGAAAGGGCCTGACCAAACAGAACACTTCAACGTTATCATTAGAAATCCAGGACAAACAGATTTGTCTGTGCATTTCTCTGTCTCTCAGGAGAAAGACGCTGTATTTTTAGGTCATGATCTTTGCCACATCATGGCATGCGATCTCCAGGCATCTGGACACTTTGAACTGAGCCAAAAAACACCCCAAGCTAAGACCAGGAGGAATGCCACAAAGCAGCATCTGTTTTAAGCTGATGCTTTATATCTAGTCCTAGAGGCAACAGACAAAAGATAAAAAGATAAAAGCAAAGATAAAAGACAAATCCAAACCACAAAAATCACCAGTGGGCTTTTAAAGTGCTCTTAGGCACTTCAGTATGAAACGGTCTTTAAAACTTCACACAGCACTGCTACTCTTCAGATGGGAAAGAGGTGTTGGGGTTTTCCTCGCTTATTTCCCCATAGCATTCAATTTTGAGTTCTCAAACAATTTCGCACATCAACAACAGTGAAGTCAGAACATTTCTGAACACTCCATTTGTATCATGCAATAGATGCACTTCCTAATCGTTTGCCAACCTAAGGGACCTTTTACGGAAACTGATTTAAAAGAGCCAAAAAGCCCACACAGAGATGCGCTCTGAGGGCCGCGCAGTGATGAACTCCAGTAACAGCCAGGGAATGGAGCCCTCCAGAAGATCTAAATGTGAAGAGCTCCTCCAGGGCCACAGGGCATCGCAGCATTCCAGAAAACACCAAAACTGCAAAGGGCACCAAAACCAAAACGGTGAAGCGCTCCAAACAGCCCCAGGGTGCAGAGCTCCCAAACAGATCCAGGGTAGAGTGTTCCCCAAAACCCCAAGGGATGGAGGCCGCTGAAAAAGCCCCGGCATGGAGTGAAGCGCTCCAAAATACCCAAACAGTGAAGGGCTGCCAAAAAAGTCCCGGGGCTGGCAAGCTCCAAAAGATCCAAACCGTGAAGTGCTCAAAAAAACCAACAAACAAACCACCCCAAAACCAACAACAACAACAAACACCACCAAAACACCAAACCCCAGGATAGAGAGCTCAAAAAAAACCAGGAGACAGAGGGTTCCAATAAAGGTCTGGGGCAGAGATCAGCTAAAGCTTCAAGAAAATGCCCAGGGTGGAGAGCAGCCAAAAATCCAAAAGGTGACAACTCCCAAAAGGCAACACGGAGAACGGCACAAAACACCAAAGAGGAATGCACTCCTCCAGGGCAGCACAGCAGTGACACACTCCTCCGGGCTCACAGGAAACAGCTCCCAAAAAACCAAACGGTGATACATTTCTCCAGGGCAGCGCTGCGATCCTTTCCAAAAAAGCCAAGTTCTGTATATGCCATACTACAGTATATCCATAAAGGCCTTATACAAAAGGAGCTGACCGAGAGCTCACAGGTCAGGATTAAAGGGAGGGCTGGGGCATGGGGCATCATAGCGGGGGTCTGCTACAGGCCCCCTGACCAGGGAGACTGAGCAGATGAGGCCATCTAGAAGCAGACAGGAGCAGCCTCACGCTCACAAGCCCTGGTCCTTAAGGTGGACTTCACCATAAAAAAATAGCAGCAAAGCAATGAAAGACAATGTAAAGTCAACGTCCTCTTGGATTTGCAATACATGTTCCCCTCGTTCAGGCTGCGATCCAGATCTCGAACACACTGACTGATCCTCCTCCCACAGTTACCCAATGCTGCTCTAAGGTTTTAACTTCGTCCAACTTTGCCACAGCCAACCGGGCAATGCAGCAGGGATCTAGGGAACCAGAGAGCAGGGCTGTGGCGGCGCGGCCTTCTGCCGACAGAGGAGGAGCGAGAGCTGCGCGGCAGTGCTTCACCTCAGCGCCCGCACCGACGGTCCCTCAGGGCGTCCCCTCCCGTCACGGTGATAACCGCGCTTAGTGGGGAAGCGGTCCCGTGGGGGCAGGCGCAGATTCGCCCCGCGAGTGTACACACACGGTCCGGACCAGGTGCTTGCACAGAAGGTGCTCCGGTGCCGAGGCAGGCGGCAGCGGGGGCCATCGCTCTGCCCCGCCGACCCGCTCGCAGGGCGGGCTCAGCGCGGGAGAGCCGCCCCCGCGGAGGGGCCCCGCCGAGGAGGGCCGGTCCCGCCAGGCCCCCCGGCCCGCGCTGAGGGCGGCGGGGCGAGCCGGGATGGCGCCGGGGGGCGGGCGGTACTTCTGCACGGCGGGCGGCGGGCTGGAGCCCTTCCTGGCGCGGGAGGTGCGGGCGCGGCTCGGCGCCACGGAGGTGAGGGGGGAGCCGGCGCCGGTGTCCACCCGGGGCGGGGCGGGGCGGGGCGGCGGGACCGGCGGCCTCGTTCGCTTCGCGCCCCGGAGCCGGGCGGCCGCGGCCTGGGCTGTGCCGCCGCCGGCGTGGGGCCCGACAGGTCTGGTCTTGGTGTGGGTCGGAAGGGACCTCGAAAGGCCGCCTGGTCCAGCCCCTGCTGTCTCCAAATAGGGGATAATAAACTCTCCAACGCTCCGTTGTAGTGTTAGAAAGCAGGCATTGCTTTCTTCGGTGCCGGGTGCACGGGGGATAGCCCCGCCTGTCGTGCATACCCTAACCCAAACGTTCATCCTTTATATACCTTCAGACCTGAATCTTCAGACATTTTCCCAGAAGTCTCCACCTCTCCGCCTATCTACTGCATTTACATAATGCTGGCGTTGCACAACTACACTCCGCGTGCGCGGGGGTCTCGGGTGGTGGCCGGTGGTCGTTTGGGGAGTTAGCCCCCCACTCCTTTGTCCCTGCTATGCTCACAAGCCTTTGAGGACAGTTTCTTCTCCTTGGATGTTGCCCAACTCTGTTGTCCGGCCAAGCTGTTCTTCCTGATCAACGCTGTTTGGGCAGTCCTGCCAGGATGTTTCTGTTCTCAAGGGTAGGCTATCTTCTCCGTACACATTAATTACTCATAGGCCTTGTTAAATTCAAAGCTAATCATTGTTTGGTCAAAGAATTTCTCAACACTGCTGTGGGCAGGGACCTCTGAGATTTCAGGCCGCGTCCCCTCGCCACCCCCGCCCGGTGAGCTGAGGTCTGCGCTGCCTCCTCCGTGCCAAGGGGCGACGGGTGTGAGGGGCTGCCGGGCTGCTGGAAGCGCTCACCCAAAACGCCTTCCCGGTTTGGGTTCTGTGTTTTCCCCTGGGGTGGACTGCCTCTGAGGAAAGGTCTTCTGCAGCACAGAGGCGGAGCTGGGCGAGCTGAGGAGACTCAGGGCTGGAGCCAGGGGAAGGGTCCATCCAGGAGATGCATCAGGACCTGGCACGCTTACAAGCTGCTGGACTTGGACTCTCTTGCAAATGGAGATGGCCTGAGCAGCTAGTTCAGCCTCTGCAGGGGAAGAGAGCGAGCAGCAAGGTGATGTTCTCAAGGAACTCGACTTGAGAACGGCATTTATGGAAGAGCCTCCTCCTAGACCCTGTCCCTGACAAGCAGCTTGCTTAAGGCACCCTCCCATGGTGCCAGCTGTGTGGAGGCCTTGGAAAGGACTTGTTGCTCTTGACAAGCTCTTTCTCCATCCCTGCGCTAGGCATAGGGAAGCTGCTCTCAGCGCTGACGCTGTGAGAGCTGAGGCCTTCTCTAAAAGCTTTGAGTTCATCTACTGGCTCTGGTTTTCCCAGGCTGTGCGTTAAGTCCGGCTTTGTTGAGCCTCAAGTGGGGCTCTTGTTCTTCTGCATTTTTTTTCTCTGAAACCATTCAAGTGCTGAGGACTGGGATTTGCCCACAGCACCATGTTTTGCTTTGGGCTGTCTGGGGACCTCAGTCTTCTTTTGGGATGCTCTCTGTGGGACAGGAGGACAATTACTTTGAGCTGCCTATACTTCTGGAAGGATTACCCACCTTTGCCTTCCACCCGAAAGACTCCTTAGCGGCACTTGGGTTTGGGGATTGTTTTTTTTTCAAAAAGGGAGATGTGTGTGAATAGCTGAGAGGTAGTATACAGGGACTAATCTTCTCCTGCTTAGAGTAAATGGTTTTATAGCTAAAAATATCCATTCCATGTTAGAAAACTTGGTTCCCTGAAAGAGTCAAGCTCTTGCTGATGGATTCCTGGCTGACAAAATCCCCTCGCAGCTTGCTTAAATATTAAACCCTCTTTAAAGTGGCCTTCAGATTACCTAGTGGGATTTCTCCCAATTAGTCGTAATTGCCTAAAGCGTGTTCTTAAAAACTGGGATGACGGAACCCTTTTGTGTGTCTGGTTTAAACGAGTTGAAGCTATTGTTGTTTCAGGCTGAGGGTTTCTACTGTTATTTTTCCCCCTTTCAGAGGAAGGTGAACTTGCACATCTCGCCCTCCAGGAGCGAGGATGCCGTGTCCAGGTTCAAAAGGTGCTCTGTAACTTTTGAGAGATAATATTGGGTATGATCAGAATTTAGGTGTTTTGAGCAAAAGATGCTTAAAAATGATTAGCATAGCGCTATTTTTTTATTTTTTTGTTTGTTTGGATTTTTGTATATTTTAGATTTAAAGTTTGAATTTAAACAAATGTAGTGGTATTGATGTGGGAAACATGTTCAAATAGCCAAGTATTTCTTTCAAAGGAGAATAAGCAAAGTAGCAGCTACAAAGAGTGTTTCGGCTTTCAAGTGTTTTGTGTTTTTGAACCCAAATCTATAAGCTCCTGTTAAATGAAAGGGGCCTACAAAAGCAATCTTTTAATTCTGTGTCACAAATTTTATGATCCACGCCCTTCTAAAAAATGATTGTCGGTATTGCTTAGTGGAGACGTAGGCAATTAGTGGTTGGCCTCTCAGGAGATGTATCTCCTTTTGTTCAGAAGACTCTCGGGCTGCAGCAAGCGGCCAGGCGTCAGAGCGCAAATGGAGGATCCCAAAAAGAAGTCAGCAAGTTACAAAGGAGGAATGGGCAAGTAAAAGGCAAAAGCCTGAATCCCGTCTGTCCTAAATAATGACCTGCTCAGCTCTGGGCTGGTGGCACAGCCCACCTGCAGTGCAGGGTCTCGGGCACAAGTCTTCTGCAGTTCGGTCGTTCTCTCCTTCCTCACAAGGGGAAATTAAAAAAAAAAAAAAAAAAAAGAGAAAGAAATAAGAGGAGCTACACATTACTTAGTTCAGTAAATGGAAAAGAAACTGAGATTTAGCTCTGTTTGCCTCTTCTGGAGGATGGCCTTGAGCACAAAGGAGAAGAGTGCCGTAATAGCAGGCTGCTGGGCAGGCAGCGGGGAGGCAGGGAGTCTGCTCCCAGGGAAGCTGTTCCGCTTGGTCTGATTCGGGAACTGGTTTATTGGGGGTTTGAAGGCGAGTTCCCAGCACACACCCCATAACTGCTTTCTCTCTCTCTCTGGCCCGTTCATTGTCCTGATACTGCTGCAGGCTTACAGCAAATGGGGAGCCCACCGTTACAGGGAGATTCTCACCTCGGGATGCCTGCAACCTTGAGCTTAGCCTTGCGCTTGGTCCATGAGAGAGCCACGGCTCTAACTGCAAACCTGAGTGAGCGAGGGATGCGGAGATGGGACTTTTGCAGGGAGCGCCTGGGCTGCTGGACAGGGTGAGAGCCGTGCCAGCCAAGTCACCTTTTAGCTCCAAGTGATTTTTCATGAAATAACACGCGTGGCAGCCAGAATCCTGTGGTGTTACTGCTACGTGGTTTTCTTTACAGGTTTCCAGCTGTGTTCCTCCTCCCCGTGATAAACAGTGCTGCCAGTATTTCCTTCTGTCTTAGAATACACAAAATGCATTCCCTTCATAAACAGTGCCCTGTAATGCTGCTATCATTATTGTTGACCTTTTTTGGAATTCCTCCAGGTTATGAATGCCTTTCTGATGAGAATCCTGGGATTTGAAGGGTTTTCTGAGCAATGTTTCCTCAAGAATCAACAGATGGTTTCCTTTTCTGTTTTCCTTTACATCCCCTGTTTCCTCATCTCTGACATCTTAGGATGTTCAAAGTGGAGCTATGCAAAGAACTGATTTGGGGGTTTGCTGCAGAGGGGTCTGAGGTGAGAGTCTCATGTATAGTAATAGTAAATCAAACGAGTAGTAAGCCAAAGGCCAGGGGCTGGAACCAAACCCACAGTCAGCTATGGGCTTGTCACTGTGAATCGAGTACGTTTCCCCCTGGGAGACTTTGCCCTTGAAAGGGGTCGTTTCTCAGGGTGTTACCTGAAGAAAAGCCCGAAATGCTAAAGCAGACTTCACCGTTTCTTTGCCGCTTCTTTTCCTGATGTTTGTCAGTGCACGTGAGCAGTGTGGGGTTTTTTTCCTTGTTTGCTTGTGGTGTACAAAACCAATCTTGCTAGAAGAAGCCGATGTGAAAAGGAAAAGAAGCAGCATTAGTGTTTCTGGGAAATACACTGCTTATGCTGTTAAGGGTTGGAACTGGAGATGTAGCTGTGGGTTAAAGGTTTTAAGAGAAATGAAGCTAAATCCGAACCCGTCTAATCCTCAGACGGGTTGCTAAGAGTTGCCGAATGGTAAGGATGGTTGCTGGAAGTCTCGTCCTCTTTAAGGCTGTGAAGACGTGCTCCGACGAGGCCTTTTCCCAGCCCAGGGTGCTCAGGGGTGCAAGACATGCACATCACCACCAGCTCTGCGAAGGTTAAGAGAGGTTGTGCGCCTGAAGGTTCCTCTGCCCCGTTGGGGATGATGGTAGCTGCAGCTGCATCCCCCCTCGTGGAAAAGACAGCAAAAATGGGGTTCGTGGTAAGTCTGGAGCCGCCGACGGGGGTGTCTGTGCCTGGGACGGTGCCCGGAAATTCTCAGGTGAGAGATGCTCCCCCCGCCCAGCTGTGTAAAGGGTGTTGGAAAGTTATTTCCATCCCCTCGGATAAAGTCATCATACACTATTGTGGCTCTGCAGTGTGAGAGCTGGCTCTGGCTTGGGGCATTTGCCATTTCAGTGACAGACTGGGAAAAACCCACCCTAAAGTGAGGATGCTTTCCAGATGATGAGACTTTCCTAGTACATCTACCTACTACTGGCCTTAGCAAAATGAGAGCAGTTGTCCTTATATATGCCAGAGCTTGGGAAATAAAGCTGTGATCCGTAGAAAGTCAGTACTCGGATAGATGGCTTAACAGCCGAGAAGCACTTGAGCACCGTGCGTGATTATTGGATTATTTTAAGGCTATTGCAACTGCCTTGCTATGCTTGCGCGTCCCACGACAACCTGCCTATGTCTGTACATATACACATGTACATAGACCCTGTTAGCCTGTGCACATTTGTAGATATAGTCCCATAAGTGTGCATCATCTCAGGAACCAAAAGAGAAGCAGCTTTCCTCCCGGCGCGTCGTGTTTTCCTATGGTTTAAAGCAAGCGAAATCTACAGTTACAACTGTGTGCTCCTAATCACTGTGCTCCTGAAGGAGCCACGTGAGCAGCCTCCTTCACGTATTGATGGCCGTGAGAAAGCAAACAGGTTGTCACAACAAACGTTCCCAGCCACGTCCTAAAACGGCTTCTGTAGCGTCAGGGTTTTGTCCCCCAATGTTTCTTCTGCTCTTGTTGAAGTGCCAGTTCTGAAGAACTGTTGAAAATCTGGAACAAACCCAGCACTTGTTCTCAGGGATGTTTGAAAGTTCATGCAACGCCTAAAATTCAGGCAGGACAGACACAGGAAGGATGCTTGTGATTCATTGTGATTTTGAAAACTGTTATTTTGAGTTGTAATTTCCATCATGTTTTTACTGGCCCCTTTTCCTTTCCAGGGAGCAAAGCTGATTTTAGCTCTCGAAGCAGCATGGCCACTATTTCAGCACCTGAAGTCCATATGTCTGCTGCTGCAAGCAAAAGATCTCCTTTTTCTCGCAAGTAAGCAAAGCAATGTTTCCTGACTGGTGCAAGCCTTGCTAGTGCAGAGACAGACCACTCCGTACGGCCTTGCAGCTAAGACATACAATATCAGTATTGTGAGTTTTCAAACAGTTTGGGTAACACTGTGCTCTCGGGCAGCACTTTTACACTGACGAGAACTGTAATACAAGATAGGAAAAAAAAAAGCAGCACAATGTGCTCTGCCCACGCAATCCCCGCTGGTTAAATTTTCTGGAGTAGGTGGAAAGAGTTCACGTTGGCAGGACTGGTTTCCTGCCCTTTGTGGAAGAGCTGGCAGGCAGACTGGGACCAGCAGCGGGCTACCCGTATGCTTAAGTCACCCAGACACCTCTGAGGTCCCCGTGTGCCCCAGTGTAGAGAGATGTGCAGAACGATGCTTAATGAGCAGTTTCCTGTCTGTGTGGTGAGACTGTTAGAAAAGTTAACATTACTGAAGCGCTCTCTAGGTTAAGTCTAACAAGTGAAGGTACTGCGTGGGGGGAAAAAAACAATACTAAGTATTATATGAAGCCCTAAAATCACCTTACTTGCAGTAAGGTTATACGTATCGATTCATATATTATTGTGCATTTAAATCTAACTTCATATTGGAGCATAGTGAGCGAGTTAATTGGACAGAAGTCCTCTGTAATAATGCTCCTTCGCATGCATTGCTGTGTTACGGACAGTCTGTGCAAATTCTGCCTCACACAAGAGTTGATGCTGCACTGTACCAAGTGGAACGAGATGTCTCCTTTGCAGTATGTTCTCTTTTCACTCTTTGCCTTAACTCGCTATGAAACATTGCCATGTTGTCACAAGCCACAGTCCTGCGCTTCATTGTCAAATAGTTCTGAAATCACCCAAACCGCAGCGCTGTGGTGAAGGTTTGCAGCAGCCACCCAACCATCTCTTCCTTATGAACTGTTCCATTTTCAGAGACGGGAGGAAAGCAAGTCAGACAAATTTTGAGAAGAGATTTTGCTTCATAATTGTGCGGTATTGAAATGTTGATGTTCAAGGCTTCTCTTTTGCTGGCTGGATTTGCCTTTTTCTGTATGTTTTTTAACCCAGCCCTTTCATTACAGTTTAGAAGAACAACTTCCATGAGAGGATGAAGGTAGCAGCGCAGTAGTGCAGGAAGGCAAACCAAGTGAGCGAGCAAGGAACGCGCCTCGAGAAGCTGTCCTCAGAGCGCCCCAGCCCTTTGGCAGCTGTCGGGCAGTGCAGATGCCAATTGCTCTCAAGCACACAGGTGACAGATCATTTAATAAAGAGTGGGAAAGGAAAGGTAGACAGGGATGAGGGAAACTGGAAGGAAGGAAGGAAGACGAGGTTGTGCTTTTGTCTGTTTTAATACCATTCCTGACTGTTGACAGTGGGGTTCCAACTGTATCTAAGCAAATGAATAGGTGACAACGGCAGCTGAAGCACCCAGTATGCCAAAGGCAGAAAAGAACAGTGGCTCAAAGAAAACCTACGTTCACTGCACGCTGTGATCCCTCAGGCTGCTTGCTGAGGAGCACGAAGGCAGTCTTACAGCAAACCTCCACGCATGGGCATCTTTCTTAATAAAGAGTGGGAAAGGAAAAAAAATATGCTTTTATCTGTTTTGGTTCCCCTCCAGCCATGGCCCTTATGGTGGCAATAATGGATCCTGATCCAACAAGTCCAGAGCCAGCCCACCTGCTTCCTGTGAAAAGGAGCCTTTGTCACCGCTGTGCAAAAACCAGCTGCGTCCTGCTGCCACCCGTCAGAATTACGGGGCTGCTTCAGCCAGCAGCAGCAGCAACTCGGGCTCATGCAAAGGAAGCGACAGCAGCCCGGTGATGAGGCCAGTCTTTACTCCAGCATCCCGGCGTTCAGCGCACTGGCTTACCTTCTCTGCGCTGTAATGTGGCGTCAGCTGCCTGGGTTGCCGAGCAGGTCATCTTGCTCCTCAGCACAGGTGTGACTCCGCCTGTTGGGGGCTCGACAGTCAGCGGGGTGCTCCATCCCGTGTAAAAGCACTGTTGTTTCAGCACTGTAAAATTCACGGTTACTCTTCGTCAAAGCCCTCTCTAGTTGGTTTTCACTCCAAGGCAGGCTCCATCATGTGCTTTCATGCCATCAGTTCTCATGTGGATTTCCCGGTTCTTTCCTAGAAGGGAAAATATTAGACACTTGGGTGACAATTCACCCTGCCCAGCCTCAGGCACCTCCCTGTGCAGTTTTCTGTACGAGAAAGAGAAGGGATACCTGCCAGAGCATGCGACACACATTGCAGAGAAGAACTTGCCACCACGCTGCTGGTCTTTCCCTCCCTCTCTCAGGCAACTCAACAGCCCAGCATGTCAGATAGACACCTAAAGCTAGGTGGGATGAATCTCAGTTTCCGGATGCACAGCTTCATAACTCACGTGTGGAGCCTTTCACAGTTGAGTCTTTCACTGACCAGTCAGCAGAAGTGTTACAACACTTGTGTGTTGCCGCAGGGAATCAGGAATAGAAGAGCTCAAAGCTCAGCTGGGACGGAGGAAGGAAGACTGGATTGACAAGAGCGTAACCGTGTGGAGGCAGAGCTGGCTGCCTTGGAAGCGAGCAGGAAATTGAAGAACTCAAGCAGGTCATTGAAAGCATGAAGAACAGCTTGGCTGAGAAAGACAGAAAAATTCAGAAATACTTCATGGACATCAGCAATGAAACCAATAAACTGGAATCTTTGCTGCAGAGTAGGGAGATGGCTCAGAACAGCTCTGTGAGAGATGAGCGGTGCCTGGAGTACACGTGTGACTCGGAGGGGAAGCTGTCAGCATTGTGTGCCACGATGCCAGACAGCCTCCTCTCAGAGGACCAGGCTCTGGAGGAAGTGGCAGATAGTGGGCTGCTTCTTAATGGGGACACAGCTATTGGGACTGATTCATCTGAAGAGAGGCTGACCACCACAAGCTCTGAGTTGAGTGATGCAGCTCCCTCCAGTTCTGCTGTGAATCAAGAGATGCTTGAAAATGTTCTGGGGGAAAAACTAGCTGCTTCCCAGGAGGAGAAAATCAGCAGCAGGATGGTGGAACAGGCCATCCAGACTGATGTGGGGCCATACAGCCTGGATGTGGAGCAGCTGGCTCAGAACCTCTTCGGAGCTCCAGATGCCTGTCCTCTAAGCCCACCTTCTTCGCTGAAGGCATTGGGTGGAAGTTCTCTCAGAAGCTTCAGTGATTCTGGTATCATAGTGGCCTTAACTCCAAGTGATCCAAACTCTGCCATCCTTTTGTCTGCTGCGGAGCACAGAGTTGATGAAAAGCTTTTTGTGAAAGAGCTTGATTTTGCAGAAGGTCATGGTGATGAAGCTCCGATAGGAATAAAGAGGAGCTACTGGAGCAGCAGTCTCCCCTGAGATCTTCTGGCTGTAGCAGTCCCTGTTGTACCAACTCTCATGTGGGATTTCAGTTCTCGGAGAGAAGGAACAAATCCCATTTACAGAGCATGGCTTTGTGGCTGTGGCCTGGTGGCCCTGTACTCTTTACGCCGTACACTGTTCAATATGGAAACCTAAAGTCCACTCTGTCCCTGGGCACCAGCTGGCTGAGGCGGAGAGAAAGGGGGGAGAAGAGAGATGACAGAAAGTTGTTGTGTGTTCTGGCAGAGTCCATCATTTTGCTCTTGACTATTTGATTTGCACTATAAATCGGTTTGAAAACATGCTCCTTCTTTCCTTTGAATATTAATGTTGTCTTATAGTCGTCTTGTATTGGAACCTGATAGTCATTCGAGCCCTTTGAAATCCTATGTCTAAATGTGTAGCGGTTTAACTTATTGTTTATTTAATTGATTTATTGTAAATTGCTTTCTGTATGACCACAAGTTCAGTAAAGCATGTTAGAAATGTTAAATATGTGCGAGTGTTTTATTGTAGGAGAGCTATGAAAAATGCCCCGCCTCAGCGGAGCCCTCAAACATGCAGAAATGTCCTTCCACTCGTTGCTCTTCGGGTGGCTTCTGAGCTCCTGCTTCACACACAGCCAGAGTGGGGACCAGCGGGGCTGGGGCTGCAGCCAGTGCCCTGGCTTGGTGGGCTCATTCCTCATCCAGACGCTGCTTCTCTTGCCTGGGGAGTTCCCTGACTAGCTCCCTCCTGGGCTCCTGTATTGCCCCGTGGGTTCTCCTGCTGTGGGGGGAAATCCGCTCCCCAAGCACCGTTTCTAAAAGAGAGGAGAAGTCTCTTCCCCGTCCCTCTCACTGTCTTCTCCCAACTACGACAGGCTCTGTGGTGTCAGGAGCAGTGCTTCTGCAAGGGCATGGTCACGCACCCAGGGGATGCTCCCAGCTTGCAGCAGTCTCCCACTGGCTGCTCTGCAGGACCAGCTAGAAGTCAAACACTACGCAGGTTTTGCAAATCAAAGAAACGGGAGGTATGCAACCCCTCGTTCCCTGGCTTTCCTTCCTCTGCTTTTATTTGCTCTTTACAATGGAGAAACCAAACCAGCAGAATCAGTCACACTTGTGCGCAGAACTGGGAGGAGTATCTGAGAGAGCAGGAGATGGCGCTGCCACCCAGAGGGACCTCAACAGGCTGGAGAAAGGGGCTGACGGGAACCTCCTGAGCTTCAGCCAAGGGACATGTCAAATCCTGCCCCGGGGGAGGAACGGCCCCAGGCCCCGGGACACGCTGAGGGTGCCTGGCTGGAAAGCAGCTCTGCAGAGAAGGCCCTGGGGGTCCTGGTGGACACCACCTTGAACTTGAGCCAGCAAAGGCGGCCAAGGGTGTCCTGGGCTGTACGAGGAGGAGCATTGCCAGCAGGTCGAGGGAGGGGATCAGCGCCGGTGAGGCCACCCCTGGAGTGCTGTGTCCAGTGCTGGGCTCCCCAGGACAAGAGAGACGGGGACAGACTGGAGAGAGTCCAGCGAAGGGCCACCAAGATGGGGAAGGGACTGGAGCAGCTCTGCAGTGAGGAGGGGCAGGGAGAGCTGGGACCGTTCAGCCTGGAGCAGAGAAGGCTCGGGGGATCGTCTCCAGAGAGAGAAGTATCGGAAGGGAGGGAGCAAAGGAGATGGAGCCTGGCTCTTCTCAGTGGTGCCCAGGCTCCGTCCAGCTCAGGGTGGCCCTCCTTCAGCAAGGGCTTGGACCAGATGACCTCCAGATGACCTCCAGAGGTCCCTGCCAACCTCACCAACCAGCACCACCACCAGGCACCGCCCAAAAGGGGCCTGAGCAAAGGCGGAGGCGTGAAGCACGCTGCCGGACGGGCTTTGCATCACAAGGTCTGTGTCTGAGACTGGGCGAGGAGATTCTGGGCCCCTCCGCGGGTGCGCCCCTGAGAGCTCTGAGATGGCACCAGAGAGTCACAGTCACCCCATGGCGTCACTTGCGGTGGGCACCCATACACGCCAGCGTGGCGTACCGCCAGTGGCACCCGAGACGTCGAGTCCTGCGGGCAGCACCCGAGCCATCAAGTCCTGCCAGCGGCACGCCAGACGTCGTGACCTGCCAGCGGCCGAGGAGCCACCGAGAGCAGCAGCACTGGAGGCGTCCAGGCACGAGCCGGCGGTGCTGGGAGCCGCCAGGAGCTCGGGGCAGGGGGACACCTGCCCCATCTGCTTGGGTCCCCTCGAAGACCCTGCTGGTGTGGACCCGTGCTGGCATGCCTTCTGCCACGCCTGCATCCAGCGCTGGGCTGCCACCGCCCTCGCTGCCACCAGCCCGCTCTGCCGGCAGCCCATCGTGGCCATCCACTGCCTGAGGGTGGGCGATGACCGTGCCGGGGTGGCCCGCAGTCCCCACGGCGGCCGCTACCATCCCTACGTGGGGCTGTGGCCGTGGCGGCAGGGGCGGCAGAGGCAGGGGTGGCAGAGGCAGCAGCGGCACCCCGGAAGCCCCCGGCACTGCAGCCTGTCCACCGAGCGCGGGGAGCGCAGCCCCCCCGTGCCCCGCCAGCGTGTCTGGAGCCTGTCCGGGCAGTGGGACAGTGACGGGCGCAGCCGGCTGCGCTCCCCACCAGAGACGCACCAAGATCCATCGTGGCTGCGGAGGGTCCGGGAGGAAGAGCCGGGCTCAGGGGACCACGCGCACCACCTCCCCTGGGTCCGCCCCTGAGTGGGGTGGCTGGGCCCCCGGGGTCCCTGTGAAATAAAACCACCAGGGATGCAGAGAGAGCCGGGGGCCACGCCTGGTTTCTACACACCGCTTTGGTCATTGCTGCAGAACTGGGGGAGTGGGAGGGATACGGCCCTGGGAACTGGGGGAGACGGAAGGATATGGCTGTGGGAACTCGGGCAGAGGGTGGGCTCTGGCTCCAGAGCTGGTAGAGGGGGAGGAAGGTCAGTGTTGGAACGGGAGGAGAGGGAGGGCTATGGCTGGCCCTGTGACGTGGGGCAGAGGCAGCCGAGGTCCTGTGGACTTGGCGAGAGGCAGGGACGTGGCATGTGGGAAGCAGGGGGAGAGGGTGGGATGGGTATTGCCCAGAACCTGGCGGAGAGGGCGGGATACGGGGGTGGGAAAGGGATAGACACAGGGATACGGCTGAGATGTGGGTAAGAGGGAGGGACACGGTGCCCAGGGAACTAGGGGAAGAGGGAGGAATAGCGATTGGTGTGGGAACTGGTGGGAGAGGGTGCTACAGGGCAGCGGGGACTGGTGGGAGAGGGAGCCACTGCCCAGGGGACGCCGCGGCAGGTACCACAAAACCTGTCTGGGAGAGGACCGGGCAGAGCAGCCCTGGAAAGTCTTGCTCCACAAAGAGGCCCTTCTCTCCTGCTTTGGCTTGTGCCTTCAAGTCAAAGCGCCAAATGCTGCCTTTCCTGCACGCAGCACTTCAGGAATGTGCCAAGCCTTCCAGGGGAAGGCACCCAAGGTCCCTGGCAAGGACAGAGCCTGAGTCCAGGTCAGCTTTCTCTACCGCACCGCAGCGACTGCCTCCAGGGGCACAGGACAGCCCCACAGAGCCTCTCCTCGGGAGCCAGAGGAGACGGCAGCATGCTCCAGCTCGAGCTGCACTCATCCAGACAACCGACAGCTGCAGCTGGAGCAGCGCAGCTACGTGCCGCCACCCGGGTTCTTGGCAAAGACCAGCGACAGCTCAGTGCTTCCTTTGCCCCGCTCAGGACGGAGGCTGGGGAGATGGAGGGTGAGACAGGCAAGCGTCTGGGAAGCCCTTCCACTGGCTGCCGGGACGTCTGCTCGACCAGGCAGCGTTCTTCATCCGCGGGCCTGACGGTATCCAAAACACGTCTCCTCACACTCTCCTCCATGCTCCCGGGCCCCCTCACCTCTCAGAGAAGGGAAACAGGGATGGCTCCTGCACATCCCTCTGCCCACCGTAAGCTCCCGGAACACAGAGCGTGAGAGCAGAGCGCACACAGCGGGGAGAAGGCAGCGGTACTTCTGCACACAGGTCTGCTTTGGTCTTCTGAGCCGCCGCCTCTGATGTTTGGTACGCATTTTCGGTGACGTCCTGTGGCTCTTGCACCGGCCCTGCTGGGTCCATCAAGCTCATCGGAACCGTGCTGACTGCCTCGAGATAATACTAGAATGAAAACGGACGGCTCAAATGCAAGAAGCTCTTGCCATGACTGCAGCTCCCAGGAGGTCAGCTCTAAACTAAGCCACCCTGAAATGGATCCAACACACCACCAAACACCGCAGGAACTCAGTACGTCAGTGCTGAAGCTAAGGCGGGACACGGGAAACACGCAGCCTCCCACCCAGTGCAACCAAGAGTTTACGGCGTGCTTCCGAGTGGCTCAGCTCACTTCCAGGAAAGACCTTTTTCCTCTGTGAAAAAGAAATGACCTTGATCCTCGCCTGTTTCCAGGCCTCCTTCTGCCCGTAACTTCCGGACGCTTTTGGTTACCAGGCCTGGTTCTGTGCCTTCCCAACCAGTACCAACATGCACTTTTAGACTGCTGTTTCCTGCAGTGGAAACCAAAATTTGACAATTTTCCTGTGCCTGAAATGTTGTGCGGGGTCAGTGCATCCACGGCTGGAAACTAATTAGTGTAGAACAGTTTTAAAACAGAATATGTAACTTGGCAACCCTTGAGTCAGGCCCCACAAACTCAGGCTTCGCCTGTCTCATGCTCCAGTACGAAAGAAAACAATTAGTAAAATAGTCGGAATGTAGAAACAGGATAAGAGAAGCCGTAAATTAGGGAACAGTCCTTGGGTATGAACTAGAAAAAAGACACAAAGTTTGAGGCATCCTGATAAAGGGGGCCCAATATGCCAACAAGCCTGGGACCATCTGGGCAGGATGGATAACAAGGTTGCTGAGCTTGCAAAACGGAGGTCACGAAGAAGAGGTCACCCAACTGTGTACACTGAAGAAGAGGAGAAAGAGGAAGATTTGAGGAGGACGACCCCTGACGACCACCTGAGAAAGAAACTGCGCAGGCGTATCAGGATATTAGCATATATTCATGAGTTCCCAGAATAATAATGAGTATGTATTAGATTTATCAGAAACCGAATGAATATGTAACTCTTTTGTAATATAAATCACGTAGAATTTGTTTCTCATCGAGACGCACGTTTGTGGAAATATCCCGGTGCGACTCCCAGCGCTGCAATAAAGGATACCTGCTTCATAGTCACATTGGCTATTGAGTGAATTTTTTTGATTCACTACCCTATTTGCACAACTACCAGGGCAATATTGGAAAGGTGAAGAAAGGACGTTCAAGGACTGACCCTCAGCCTGAGCTGAAAAGTGTATTTGAAATGCATTCATCCGTGCACACAGGTTACAGCCAGTATCTCTTCTGCCTCTGTAGCTCCCAGCTACTGATACCTGTGGGGAAAACTGTTACAGTCCTCTGATAGACTGTGGCACCGAGTTCCACCTGTCTGTAACAGCCTTTATCCTGCGGTTAGGGGTTGCAAAACCAGAAAGAGAGAGTTCAAATGTCTCAAGAGAATTAGAAAAATCCATTAACGAAAGCACAGATAGTAGGACAGCTCTACAGGAAGAAATCATATTATTATAACAAGTGGTAATATAGAATCGATTAGCCCTAGACGACCTTGTAGAAGTACAGGACAGACTATGTGCGTTATTGAATAACAGCTGCGGGGGGTTTTACGTAAATCAAGACCAGAAAAACGAAACCGAGAGAAACAAGATAAAGACTCCTTTCGAAATATTACATGAAGAAAGGCAGGGATCTCCCATCAATCTATTTGGATGGCTAACCTCTTGGCCCACAGACTTACGTAGAGGACTGTGAACTGAAAGGATTTGGGTTATTGTATTCACTCTCTTGTTTTTGTTTGTAAATATATGGCTGTGTTTACATTGTCTATTACCTTCTGCACTCGACTTCAGACTAAAAGAAGAGTAGTATCGTGTGCCCTTGACAGTTAAAAGGAAAGGAGGCACTGGTAGGAAAAACGCATTCCCTAACTCTTGTACCAATTTGTCTTTATAGTATAAAACTGAAAGAACTTGTATAAGATCTATCTAGTTGACAATGCAGACTGCACAGACTGTGGGGATGGGAAACCATCATTCAGGACAGGAAATCATCAGCAGGATGGGAAATGATTGAGATGGGAAGTTGTTGTGGTATGAAAAATCAAACCATGGCAAGGCTGGCTGAAGCAGGTGCTGGCGGAATGATCGCCGTGGGGACGGAACCCCTAGAACACCGTTTGCCCCAAACAAAGCCCACACTGGCCAACTGCCATGGCAGGTACAGCAGCAGGCTCCCGCTCCTCCTGGTGCTCCTGCCCCACTCCAGGTAACCCCCCACCTGCCTCTGCCCCGGCTCTCACCCCATCACCCCTCTTCTCTTCCCCCAACAGAGAGGTTCCCTCTCCGGCTGCCCATGGCATTGGAGGTGCCCGGTGTGACCTTCACCGCCCCGGCCATGCCGCCACCGGTCACTGCCGGCGTGCTGCCCTCTGTCCCGGGGCTGCCGGTGTCCTGCCAGCCTGCCCAGCTCCACCCTGACACCCACCAGCTGGCACAGGCCACTGTCTGGCAGGGGGTGCCAGGGCCCCTGGGGGCACCAGGGCAGCTGGCGCAGCTCCCCCCCGGGGCGCGGCTCCCTTCTGGGGTGCAGCTCCCTTCTGGGGTGCAGCTCCCTTCTGGGGTGCAGCTCCCTTCTGGGGTCCAGCGCCCCCCTGGGGTCCAGCACCCCCCTGGGGTGCAGCTTCCTTCTGGGGTGCAGCTCCCCTGTGCGGTGCAGCTCCCCCCCGGGGCTGCTCCCTCTCCCCCTGCCTACGGCTGGGGACAGCAGCTGGTTACGGGGATGCTGCTGCCCCACCAGCCGATGGGGCTGGGGCCGTGGGCCCTGCTCCAGGGGCAGCCCCTCTATTCCACGGGCTCCTGCGTGCTCCACGTCCCTGCCCGCCCCGGACCCCTCCCACCCTGCCACCCCCCGGCTCAGCATTGGGTGCAGGGCCCCCCTGTGCTCCGCACCCTGCCCGGCAAAACCCAGAAGCCGTCGGGGGCCTCCAACGAGGACGGGGCAACCATCAAGAACAGCGACCCCGCTGCCAGCCCCCACCAGCCCGCCCCGGCTCCGTCGACCTGCAGCACCACCACGAAGCCCAAAGGTGAGTTTTGGGGGGGCGGCAGAGGCCCAGGTAGGCGGCCAAGCCGAGGAAAGCTTGCATCGCCCCGGGGTTTGGTTGAGTTTGTTTGCTTTTCCAGCAGCAGTGACTACCCCGGCAGCCCCAGGGAAGCCCACCCATCTGCCCGAGCAGGGGCCAGCTGCCTTTGCCCAGGCCTTTCCTGAGCCGGCACACGACACCACCGTCAACCAGATGCTTGCCTGGCTCAACACGGCGGATAGCGAGGACACCGTCCTCGATGTCCCCGACAGCCCCGGCTTGACCGCCTTCCTCCACGAGCTCCCACACCTCCCCCTGCACGTGGCAGAGGGCGGCTGCCCCAAGGAGCAAGCGGGGGTGCCAGCGGGGCTGGGGGACAGTGAGGACACTGTCCCTGATGGCCTTGCTCTCCCCAACAGCCTCGCCAGCACCGCTTTCCTCAAGGAGCTCCACGACTCCTCGGGGGATGTGGCGCACGGCGAGTGTCCCCAGGATCCACCGGTGGTGGCGCAAGTAGGGGAAAACGAGGGCACCATCTTGACCGCCAAGTTGACCACCGAGGTCCTCGATGAGCTCCCTGACCTCTCCGAGTACGTGGCAGAGGGTGGCTGCCCCAACGAGCGAGCGGTGGTGGCGGGGCTGGGGGATGGCGAGAGCACCTTCCCCTATGGCCCCGATGTCCCCAACTTGACCACATCCCTCAACAAGCTCCCCCACCTCTTGGACCATAGGGCAGAGGGCGGCTGCAAGAAGGAGCAAGTGGTGGCCGTCATGCTGGTGGACGGCGAAAATATCCTCCTCGATGGCCCCGACAGCCCTGCCAGCGCTGCCTCCTTCAACGATGTCCCCAACTTCTTGGAGGACGGGGAGGACGGCAACTGCCCTGAGGACCATCTGGCGGTGGCAATGCTGGGGGATGCTGACCCCTTCTGGGGGGTGGCGGCCTCTCCCTTGCAGGACCCCAAGGGGAAGGAGAGCGGGCTGATGGCAGACCTCCCCGCCTGGCTGCCGCTGAATCCCTTGGAGACTTCTGCGGAGGGCTCGCCGGAGAGTTCAGAGGAGATGTCAGAGGACAGCCCTCTGCAGAGTCCCTGCAAGGATTCCCTCCAGGGTCCCCAGGAGAGTCCCCTACTGAGCCCCCTGCGCATTGTGCTCCTGAGTCCCCTGCCCAGCCCCCTGGCTCCCCCCCAGCGCCATCCACCCCTCACGGCCCAAGCGGTGGAGGAGGCTCTGTGGAGGCAGCCCCTGGGTGCGTTTGACCCGCTTGCCGCTGCCGCCAGGCGTCGTCTCGGGCCGTGTGGTGCCCAGATCGGGAGAGGCAGGTGGCAAGAAGGCCAAGCGCCCTGCACCAGCCGTCACCCCCACGATGCAGGAGACCTCCCCGCAGGACAACATGCCACCCAGGAGGAGCAAGAAGATGGTGGCGCGCCGGGCGGCCAAACATCCGTAAACCCTGCGCGAGGGGAAGCTGGACAGGGACGGGCGGAAGCGGACAGCGCGCAGGAAGCAGCAAGCCGAGAGCATCCAACAGCAGCAATGTGCCTGCCGAGCACCTAGAACCCGCAGGGATGCCAGCGAGCAAGGGTCCTTCACACAGCCGGAGGGGACAAGTTTTTACGCAGCCGCTCAACCCAAACCTGGCGGTTACTACTCAAAGGAACAACCGCCCCGCAACCAGCATCCCCACCCCGGCCTGGCACCAACACCCCTGCTACCCCCCACCTCGACCCCAGCCTGCTACTGACAGCCCCGCCACCGCCAGCCCCACCTCCGCCTGGAACCGGCGGCCCCACCAACAGCAGCAGGCCGAGGCCTGCACCCACCCGCTCCAGCCCCGGCCCTCTCCCACATCCCTCTTCCTTGCTTCGCTCATTAAAAGACTTGGGTCTTCGCTTTGCAGCCCCTCTCTGCCTGCGGTCATTTGCGCAGGTGGGGTGGGGGGGGCGGGGGCGTAACGCAGGGGGTGCCTGAGCTGGGCTGGGGATGGCCACTGAGAGCATGGGAAGACAGGGCATCGCGCCGGGTGGCAGGCACCCGTGGGAGAAACCACGCTCATTAGCATCAACGCCAGGAGGACGGAGGCCACCGTCACTGCCCCGGCTCCACCACCATTGCCGGTCAGCTGGATCCTGCGCTGGGAAGGAGCCGCAGCCGCCTCGGAGGCCAGAGCTGAGCACAGAAAACAGCTCGCATCTGGCCGGCGAGCAGGCATCGCTGGCCGGGGCTCGCGTGCCGACATCCCGGAGCTGGCGCCGCACCGGCTGCCCAGCTCACTCTACCCCCTCTACGGCCTTTGTCTGGCGCTGCCCGGGCCTCATCCGGCAACCCCCCCCGCCCACAGGGGAGCCCCGAGCCTGTGTCACGAAAACTTCGCAACCGGCCCGCGCCGACCGAGGCAGGAGGCTGGGTCGCAAAGTACAGAACTACAGGGGCAAATATTTTTTCCCACGCGTGCCATCTCCCGGCCCAACTGGAGCACCCTGAACGTGCCGTCACACAGGGTTCTGACAGCCTTCAATCCAACGACTGAAGGTACGCGCCAACAGGAACAGCACCGTCTTCTCCCAGACCTCTCTCCGTGCTCGGGAGGAGCTGTTCGCACACCCCTGGCAGCCGGCCTTGCTGCCTGAAAATCCTTGTAGGCATGAGAAGTACCCAGCAGTTCAGCTCACTTCCATCGTTGAAGACAAGGCTTTTGGCTAGAACACAGCCAAATAGTTCTTTGCATTTCTTTAGCTCCTGGGGAGTACCGATCAAGGTTTTCCTGTCAAAAGAAACAAGAGAAGCAGTCACAAAAATGCCGAGAACCTGCCAGTCACATACACGGCGCCCACGCAGTAGCATTATCAAGGCCCCGCACAGACACCACGCATTAAGTTAATGCACCGGTGAGGAGAGAGCAGGAACAGTGCTCTGGCACCCACCACTGGAACAAGGAGGGCCCCATGAAGGGGCCTGCACGATTGAGGAGAGCTGCTGTTCTTTTGCTTCCTGTTTTTCCTCCTCCTGTTCTTCCTCATCATCTTTTTTCTCATCCTCCTCCTCTCCTTCCTTTCCCTCCTCCTCATCCCCCACTAAATCTACTTTAAAGCTCTCCGTAGAAAGTCTGGACAGCCTGTAGCCTAAGTAGCATTTACATACAAGAAGTCATCTGGATTTTTTTTTTCCCCCTCCCCTCAGCCCAGAGGATCCCACGTTGTTGTCCTCAGACTCAAAGGCAGACAGAAATCCAGAGAAGAGCGGTGGCCAAACAGCGAGCGCAGAGGCAGCGCAGCCAAAAGCACCCGAGCCCCAGGGTGGCAGGGAGCGTGCTGATGTGCAGACAGGTAGGATGCTGCAGGGGTTTTAAGTTCATCTAAACCCAAAAACTCATGGATCCAGCCGCACCTACTACCCTCAATTCCTGATGCAGCTGGGAACACCACCTCGAGTTAAGGGTCTCGAATCGTTGCCATTAGAACACCCTTGAATTTGCTGCTTTTCACACTAACAAATTAGGCTAAGGAAGGTGACCTTTTTCCAGAGGGCTCAGCGACCTTTCCTCAGGTTTCAGCGCACGCTCTGGGAAACAAGCCAGGGCTGCTTTCTTTACTCTTGCCAGAGGCTCGTCAGACGTGGCCTGAGGTTTGTGAACATTCCCACAGCTCGGGCCCCGCTGAGCCTGCTGCACTGCTGCCCAGCCACGCAGAGGCTTTTCTCCGCTGAGATACCGTTTGACCTGGGCTGGTGGGGAAGCTTTGGTCTCGTGCCTTTCCCACTGACGAGCGTAGATCATCTGGTGTACTGAATAGCCCTTATTTTATCATTCTCTGATGTGCTGAGGAAGGTTTCGTAGCTCTGCTGTAGGAGACGGGTACAATTCCCATCAAGTAGGCACGTTTCAGACGTGCTGTTTCCTCAAGGGCTTCTCTGGCAGAGGTCAGAACGGACCATCTGAACGGACCATCCATCTCATCACTGGATGCACGGGGGAAACAGCTCCCCCAAACGTGCATGCCAGGTGATCACCAACATACAGGCTTCCATAGAATCAAAATATACATATTCATTGTTTTTCCGAGAAAAGGCAGTCCTATGATAATCATTTCTTGGAATCCATTTCCATATTCTCCTCCCCATCATGCATGCTCAGTGATTTGAGTCGGTGGTCCTCAAGGGGTCTCTGGTGGTCGTCATGGTCTCGCACCCGTGTTCGCTGGATGACCCTCTTCTTGCAGGCATGCGCAGTATCCTCGCTGTGGATACACTTGTCCGTTACAACTTACTTCATAAGATTAATATTCCCAGGCCTATTGTCCGGTTGGGTAGGGACTGTACAAGGAACGTAGCAGCATTGTACATTGCCATGGTCAGTTAGCTCCATTACCTATTACCTTGATTAGAAACCCCTTTCCCACAATTATAGGCTTTAAAACAGTTCTAGGCCTTAAGCAGCTTTCTAGTTAATGTCAGTTTTCTTATAGCTAAGCTTCTATATTTTTGACAATTCCCTCCTTTTGTTTTCATTGCATCCCTGCAATTACTTGATATCTCCAAGCTCCTTGTAAGTTTGCTACTATACTAGAAAAACAGGTTATGCAACATTGAAAAAGCACTATTCTGCATACAATCCCTATGATCACTAAGGCTGCTACAGCAAGCGCCTTTTTGAGCCACACAGAGAAATCAGGAGCCCAGGAAGTCAACCACGACACAGTATCAGGAAAACCCCAAGATGTATCGTCTTTTTGTACTTGTGGCATTTGAGAACTAATCTCCCAGACTTTATGTACGTCAGTCAATAATTCCCCTGAACTGATCTACATACATGCAACACCTCACATTTAGCATTGTACAAACTCTGCCTTGTGATGCTAACATCATATCTAGGGCCATACGATTTTGTAGGGTCATTTTGGAAAGTTCTGCAATTTCAATTTGCAAGGTTGTTAACCCACGAGCGGTATAATTTGCCAGTTTTTCAGTTTCTCCTGATATGTTTAAAATCGCTTTTTTCCAGTTCACTCACCCCTAAAGATGGCATGAACCATCGGAGAAAAGAGTGAAATCCTGAGGGGTTTTCTATTAGTGGGTTATTGGTCCTTTTAACACGAGTTAAAAAGGTGCGATGCCAGATTGGAACATTTATAGTTTTAGGGAGAAGTTGTAAATCCACAGTTACCAATCCTAGAGTGCAAATTCCTCCCCAGCGGGGTGGAAGTGCTTTATAAGCTTTGTCACCAACCACATAACCAAAATACTCCCAGTGCCTTTGGCCCCCTCCAGGCCCAGCTCAAGCGAGATTGAATATGATTAGTTGTGTTACATTTAGTCCAATTTCCCACAAAAGTGTGGTTAAGACAAAACTGCCCAGTCCAACTTTCTGGGGGGGTAACATCTCGCTACACAGAGGATGTTACGATATTCGTCTCAAGGAGGAATTCTGAGGGTTAGTATTTGCTCCTCATATTTAGTCCTTATAGAGGGATTTCTCCAAAACTTTTCCCAAACGGAATCCTTCGGAATTGGAATACCAATTAAATCAAACCCACGACCTACAGATTTTGGTAAAGATGCACAAAGCCAACATTCAGTACAATTCCGATTCTTCGCAAAGGACTTCATTAAAGAAACATGAGTGTTATTTAACCAAAAAGTTTCCTCTTCATTTCCAACTACACTTTGTTTACTTAATCTAGATTTGGTCATTATTTTGTCAGTATTAGAAATGCCAGCTTGAAAACCCCATGGAAAATCATAATCATGTGCTACCGGAAAATTCCTAAACCCATCTCTGATAATGTAATACATTACAGAAAAGAATGGACTTGTCAGATTCAAATTGATACAACACCAATCATTGTGTTTACCCTCTGTCATTACCCAGAAGTGATGGTTGACGCACCAGGTTCCTCTTCCTGTTTGCGGCTCATATATATATATATATGTGTGTGTGATATGGACACATATTCCATGTATAACTTCTTGATGATTCCGTTCCAGTCTCAGGATCTCCCATCACAAATCTAACACAAAAGTCTAGAAAAACATTAGGATTAAAAAAAGGATTCCATACAATCTCAGTATTTCTACCTACTACAATATTTTGCCCCTTTGCATTCTTAGTTCCCCAAACTTTACAACAGGTTTGCTCCCAGAGACTAGTATTACTATATTGTGCTATGGTTCCATTTGTAAGTACATCTCGGTATCGCAGGATGAACTTTGTCTACAAGGTATCAGTCTGACTCAAGAGAAAACCAATCAGCAAATACAGCAGTGCGTTGATTTTCATTCTGTCGCGGCATCTTTAAGCACACGTGAGTGATGGATCCACGTCTCTTTTCCTTGTAGATTATTTCATAGCTAATCTACAGCATAAAAGGAGGTTAATAACACCATGTAAGGTCCTTCCCATTTGGGCTCAAATCTATTTTTCCGTCTAAAATTCTTTATCTAGACTTTATCCCCTGGTTGAATATTGCGTACCTGAATTTCAGGTGTTATCCCTTGATACCAAGAAGCATGATTTCGTAATTGCATAAAAGAATTCTGCAAGTACAATAAATATTGAGTTACCTCCTTCATCTCCATCCAAAAGGCTTGTTTTTGCTGGAAGTAGAAGTTCCAGGTACTGCTAAAATTCTCCCAAATAAAACTGCTGCTGGAGATACACCTACTGCTTGCCTCGGTGTATTTCTAATGTCCCAAAGGACTACATGTCATGCTTCTGGCCACTTCAAGCCAGTTTGTTTACAGGTCTTTACTCATTTGTCTTTGATCGTCCTAGTCATCCTTTCTACTTGTCCTGACGATTGTGGATGATAAGGTGTGTGCAATTGCATCTTGGTATTTAATGAATGATAAATTTGCACTAAAATTGCGGCAGAGAAATGTGCTCCCCTGTCCGAGTCAATTATTTCAGGAACTCCGTACCTAGGTATTATCTCTTTTCACAGAGCTTTAACCACCGCTTTTGAGTCATTCTTTCGAGTTGGCAAAGCCTCCACCCAGCCCGAAAGCTGATCAATAATCACAAGTGAATAAGCATATCCCATAGCCCTAGGCATCTCCACGTAGCCAGTCTGTAGTTTTTGAAAAGGATATGTTGCTGGAGGTCGCTTTCCTGCTGGTGCCTTGATTTTCAGAGAGGCATACTGTTTGCACAGTCGACACCCTTCACAAACTCTTTTCATAGCAGTGTAAATCCCCGGGGCTGCCCACAGTCTCTGCACTCGCAAAGCTATATTCTCAGGTCCACCACTGGGTTTTCTCGTGGTGCCATCGCACAATCGGTATTAAATACCTTTTTGGGAGTAACGGTTTACCCCCTAGAGTCCATTGTCCATTCTGCTGTTCGGCTCCCAGCTTCTCCCAGAGCTGGCTGTCTTCCTCAGGAAGTTCCTCAAACAGCTTTTGCGTGTCTGGCAATTCCCGGTCGAGCTCTCCTTGATGGGTCAGTGTCATTGCAAAGATGACTTGTCGGGCTGCCGCTTTTGCAGCCTGGACCGCGAGCGCATTCCCTTTTGCCAATTGATTCTCTTGGTTGGTGTGTGCTTTAATATATATTACTGCTAGTTCAGATGGTAATTGGATCGCCTCCAAAAGTTCTTGAATCTGCTGTCCATGGGCGATCGTTTCACCTGCTGACGTGAGAAACCCCCTTTCTCTCCACAGCATACCTGTAGCATGACAAACTCCAAACGCGTACTTAGAGTCAGTATACAAATTAACCCGTATTCCGATCGCATATTGTGCAGCTTTCGTGAGGGCGACGATCTCTGCGCCTTGAGCACCTAAAGTGGGAGGCAAAGGTCCTGCTAACAATACCTTCCTTTCCGTGGTAACAGCAAACCCAGTACATTTCCATCCTTCTTCATAATAGGAGGAACCGTCGGTAAACAAGTTCATATCTGGGTTATCCAAAGGTTGATCTTGTCAGTCGTCTCGTGGTTTGCTCGTCACTTTGATCACCTGTTCACAATCATGTTCATCCTTTTCTCCATCCGTGGGCAGTGGCATTAAGGTGCCAGGAGTCAAGGTATTACATCTTTCCAATCTGAAATTGTCAGCAAGCAACAGTATTAGTTCATATTTATGGGCTCTTTGTGGAGAAAGTGCTTTCTCGGCATATTGTTTCTATCATATTTCAACGTCACGTGGCACACAGACTACTAGGGGATGTCCCAAGACTATGTTCCGGCTTTTTTCTACTAACTCAGCAGCGGTAGCCACAGCTCTTATGCAAAACGGAGTTCCTCTTGCTACTGAATCTAATGTGCAAGAATAATAGGCGATAGGGCTTTCATGTGGCCCTAAAGTTTGAACTAAAACTCCATTTGCCTGTTCCTTTGTTTTCTGTGCAATAGAGTTTAAAGGGATTAGAATAGTCTGGAAGCCCCAAAGCTGGAGCTTGCATTAATGCTCCCTTTAATGCACAAAAAGCTTTTTCTTGTTCAGGACCCCAAGCTAGTGGTTCCACTTGCTCATTTTTTGTTGCCTCATTAAGAGGTTTCGCTATTTCACTGAATCCAGGAATCCACGGCCTACAAAATCCTACTTGTCCTAAAAATCCCCCGAATGTTTCTTTGTTACTGGTCTGGGAATTTCTTGTAGAGCTCTTACCCGTTCTGGATCTACTTCTCTCCTCCCTGGTTTAAGAATAAACCCCAGATACTTTACCTGGTGTTGACAGAGTTGCACTTTGGATAGAGATGCACGGTGACCCTTTTTTGCAAGGTGGATGCACAAATATTCACTATCCCGCATACAATCTTCAGCCGTATGGCTTGCTAGTAACAAATCATCAACATACTGAATCAAAACAGAACCCCCAGGAAATTTTAAGTCTCTTAGATCGTTTCTGAGAATTTGAGAAAAGGTGGTTGGTGAACTAGTAGACCCTTGTGGCAAGCGTGTCCAAGTCAACTGTTTCCCTTGCCAAGTGAAGGCAAAAATCAATTGACTTTCTTCAGCAATAGGTATCCTGAAAAATGCTCCTGTGAAATCCAAAATGATCAAATATTGTGCCCATACAGGTATTTGGGGAAGAATTAAATCTGGGTCAGGGACAACAGGGTGTGGGGAAATGACATGCTCATTTACTGCACGGAGATCTTGAACAAATCTATATTCTGGATCCCCATCCTTATCTAATCGATGTTTACTTACTGGCAAGATTGGAGTATTCTATGGACTTTGACATTCCTTGAGTATTCCTTTTTCTAAGAAAACTACAATCTGCTTTTGAATACTTGGGATAGCCTCATCTGCAATCGGGTACTCTTTAATTGAGGGAGCTGACCCTCCTTTTGTTTTAATTCTTACCGGTTCTGCAGATAACAACAATCCTAGATCATCACCAGAGCTGCTCCATAGTTCCCTTGGAGAACTGCTTCAAGTCCTTCTGGAATTTTAGAAGCCGATTCTTCTTCTTCTTGTGGAATTTGCACAATTTCTGCTCCCATGATTATTAATTTGATTCCCGCCGGAGCAAGGAGTATTTGAGTACCAAATTCCTGCCAAAGATCACGTCCTAGCAAAGACACAGGTGAATCTGGAGATATCACAAATCTTCCCCATACCATTTTCTCTGCAATGATAATTGGAAGTGGGGTTGAAAGAGATTTCATTTCTTGTCCAACAACCCCTCTTCTAAGTACCTTCTCCTTAGAAAGCAATGTTTGTGGGAGTGCGTAATTCAAAAGGGACAAAGTTGCTCCTGTGTCTACTCAAAAATTCAACCAAACGGTTCCCCGGGGGCAAGCGCGGGCGTGCGGGGGGCACGCCTCCCCGGGGGAGGGGGGTGTCACCCTCCCGCCTCCCGGCGCCGAGAGCCCCCTACTCTGCCCGCGCCAGAGCCAGAGCCGGCAGGAGACGCGAGCCCCTACCTGACGGCGCCGCTCCGCCTCGCCCCCTCAGCCCGCGCCCGCGCCGCCCGCCCGCCTGCCGCCTTCGCTCCCAGCCGCGCCACCATCTTGCGTCTCACAAACTACTGCCCTTCTTTTGGGGCGGGGGGGCGGCGGGTGAGCCGGGAACTCCCAAGGCCGCCGCCCGCAGCGCCCGCTCGTCTCCTCCCGGCGCCTCGCTGCCCCGGGGCGGGCGCGCGGGGAGGCCGGGCAGCGGCGGCCGGTGCCTCAGCCTCCCTGGCAGGGAGCGGGGGCGGAGCCGCTCCGCCGCCCCGCCCGTCAGGCGGCGGACAGCAGCCAGAGGGCGGCCGGGCCCCGCCGAGGCGGCGGGGGGCTGCCCCGGCGCCGCAGCGCCTCAGCCCGGGGGCCGCCGGCGTCTCGTCGTCCTCCGGTCGGGCGAGGTGCCGGCGCGAAGCGGCTGCGGCAGGGAGGCGCGGGGATGGCAGGCCGGGAGTGCCCAGGTGGCAGCGGCGCCCTCGCAGCCCGCTCCTCTGCCGCCAGACTTGGGCTCCGCGTAGAGCCTCCCGCCGAGCACCCAGACGGGTTTTAAGGACGGCGGCGTCTCCAGCCCCGTGAAGGCTTTTTCTCCGACGCCAGCCCCGAGGTTCCCTCGGGCGCCCCGAGCTGTCGCTGGGGGAGGCCATTGCCGCAGGGTCCAGATCCCCAAACCAGGGACGAGCGAGAAGTAACGGCTGTGAGGAAAAAACCCCACAACCTCTGCCCGCCGCCGCCCCCCCCCCCCTTTTTTTTTTTTCTGGTTTAGTTAGAGAATTTGGAGAAAGGAGACCCTTTACTACATACCTAGATACTTAAGTATTTAGTTTTAACTCCCAGTGCATACGTTTCTACATTCTGTTTCTTTCATCACTGTTTGCCATTTTGGTTCAGACACTAAGATAGGATTTGTTTCCCTGAGAGAGAAAATAAAGATGTGGCTTGTGGGAACCGTTAAAGAGTTACCAGTTGGTCATGGAAGACCCACGATTTACGCAATTACCATTAAAAACCCAAAGCCCCTGTAGAGGTGCAGTATCCTGTCCAGACTAGTGCCAGGAAGGAGTTTGATCAAAGCTTTGAAGAGCAAAAGTTTTGATCCCAGGAATGTTTCTGGTTCTTCCTTTCCACAGTCACTCCTGTTCAGTTTTCCCAACAGTTACGCGGGGAGCACGGCTAACAAACTGCTCCCACAGTCCCGTCAAAAATTGGTGACAGCAGCCAAGGCAGGCTAATGAAAAATAACCTGAATTCCTTTATTATATTTCCAATGTAGTATTTTCCTTTGTTTCAAGTTAGGTTTTTTGGACAGGCAAAAATATGCCATAGCAAAAGTTCTTATGTTTGTGGAGTGTTTCTCCTACATACTTTCTGTAGGTTGTTAATTCTGTGAAAGCCCCTTGAGGTGCTGTCACATAATGAAAAAAATCCACCTCTCAACTGCATTGAGAGAGGTTTCTAAAGGATTTACTTTTCATGTACCAAAATGAGACTTGGTTTAAAACCTTGATGGAATATGCGATGGGCTCTACAGCACCACAGACGAGTGCAGAACAACGTATTCCCACAAGTTGCAAAACGATGATAAAAAGTTTATCATTTTCTGTTCAAGAGAGGTACTGCAGTTATCTGGGAGACGTTGAGGTCTGCAGCGTTCCAAAGGCAATCAATCACAGCAGTATGTCACATAAAATATATATAGGACAACAATATCAAATAAAAGCAGTTAAAGGACTTTATTTGAGCTTTCTTAATAAATTTTAAGATGTATTTGTTTAACATATGTAGAAATATATATGTAGAAGTAATCTTTATTGAATTAATTATGTACAGATAACAACATGCAGTAAAAAGAAAACATAAGAGTAGAAGTCAAGTATGTGGAAATCAGCACTGAGCATAACTGAAGGCTGCAATTTCTTTCTTCATTTCCTAATAAGAAAAAAAGACAAACTAGCAGTCAGCATGAACAACAGCTTAAGAACCCTGTTTATTTCTTCATAAAAATATTAATAAAGGATCTGTACACACATACATAGTATAGTAATATTGAGCAAATACATCCGCTAGCACCACCATAACATCTTTCTATACCCGCTAGCTTCAAACACATGCTTATGTGTCCAAAATGGACTACAGAGACTGCGTGGTTCTGTATCAAGAGACTATGGAACTGTATCAACAGCGGTTCCAACAGTTAGAAAGAGGAGACAGTTCCTGAAAAGGCACAACTAAAAGCTGGAAACATTATTTGCTGCACTCTGAATAATTACTTGTTAAAGTCTTAGCTCTTCATACAGTAGAGCTTGCTCCTGACTGACTTGCAGTGTCACTCTGAAGAGGAGACTTTTTTTTTTGTTAAAGCTAAAGGTAGAAGTAGGAAACAAAGAAATCAAGTCTCAACTTTCGATGCTTCAAGTCACAAAAGCTCACAAGCCCCAAGATAACATTAATAAATCCCTTCTCATGCTAAACAACATCATTATGCTAGCTGAGAGATGGGCCCGTTTTTCAGGAACGGCCTCCCTGAATCCAAATACTCCTCCCTGTTGCACAATCAGAACAGAACGTCTGTTCTAACTCCTTCTCTGATGTGGAAGAAGAGATCAAGATGACCCGAGCTGAAGAGAAGAGGCTTCCTCTTTTTTAAGGCAGGCCGAGAGGCGTAAAGAATTTCATCTGTTCTCAGTCACAAGCATCTCAAAGACAAATGGATTCAAGGATCTTGAATCTGAAACCTGACTCTCCAACCTATCTCAATCGACTCAATGCTGGGAATGCCTGACTGGGACCAAGGGCATCTCTGGAAGAGTTCTGACAACTCAGAAATCCTCTCTTAGAGGAAAAGAACAGAGAATTTGACTCATTAAGGTTAAACCGCCAGAGGCAGAAATCTCCCCATGTGTCAACTTAAAGATGCTCGAGCCATGCTTGTTAAAAAGAGATTGTGGTGAGACCAGAGAAAAGTCTCAAACTCTTGTTAGGTTTCCTACCTAATTTCTTTTCAGGAATGGAACGACTACTATATGAAGTGTTACCGTGTCTGACTGCCTGGAAGGGGAGAAAGAGGCAGCAACAGACTGGGGAAAGCACCCTCCTTATGTAGCCCCCCCACCCCTAAAAAGGTTCTGGAGAAGGACTGTTGACAGACTGAGGTTAACTGCTTTGAGAGGGCTGTGTGGGTGGACCCATTGTCTTCCAGTTCAAGCCATTTCCTGCTGAAACTGCCAACACTTATGCCAAATACAACAATGGTTTTGCAATAGGGATAAACCTCTTCCAGACTGAAATGAAAAAGCCTCGTAACACAGGCAACTAAGCAGTAAAGAGTAATGCTAAGGAAGCGTGATGTCCAGAGTGCGCACATACACGTGCCTAAGACACACATGCATAACAGTGATAGAAAGTGCTGTAAGAAAAGAAAAAATTACCTTCACTAATGCAGTTTTGTCGTAATCTTCCCGATGCTGGTAAATGCACCGACAAAGAACAGCATATAGTCTTTCCATGCGAAATATATCGTACTTTTTAGTTACCGCCGTGACATAACGCAACAGTTGCTGAAAAAAAGAAAAAGGAAACTACAAGTTTGGAATAGCGCAAGATCCTTTGAATAGGCTCGTCATGTTTTCAGAAGCTAAACAGTAACAATACAACACAAACGACATCCTACTTTCTTATATTGTGAAACATGAGTGACGGTTCAGAGAACAGATTAAATATCTCACAAGATTTAACTGAAGAACAGGAGTTACTTTTTCATACTTCAGAGAAGAGGAAAGCTTAAATTTCAGACACTATTTTATTACTAATCAATCTATCACAGCGACAATCCTAATTGCGAATCAACTGCTTCCAGAACAGCAGGGAATGACACAACCCACTTTGTCGTAGAGTTGCTGCCACAGCAAAGCCACTGTTCCATTTTATTAGAGAAAGTGTTGCTGCAATGCAGGGCACTGTAAAATGGATCTGTGGAAGCCAGGCTACAAATCTTCTGGATCCAGCTGTGCCAGCTGGAAACAGAAGCATCCTTGGGTGCTCACCTTTACCCGTTAGCTGAACGTGTACTGTGCCTACAGCTCTGCTGGCAGAACACACTGCTCAAACGTCTGAAGCAGATCAGGGAGCAAAGGTACATCAGTTGGCTCCTGCCTTTAAACTGACGAGTGGAGAAACTAGCAGAGTGACTCTGCCTGTAGCACATTACCAAAGACGTGGATGCAATCATCTCTGGGAAAACGACAGTGACAAACTAGTGGCAGCACCTTCTTCCACTGCTGGGGCTATTCAGTGCCTGTGTGTTGTGTGAGGCTGTGAAGATGTAGCTTAAGAGAGCAGCCGTACCAAAGGAAAGTATTACTGCCTCACAACTGCCTGTCGTCAGACTCTGCCTCCCTCAGATCAACGAGCACAAAAGCCGAGTATTCCCCTCAACTTCATTCTACGCAACACTGCAGATAAAACGCACAAAAGCCACGCAGCGTGCTTTCAGCTGCTGCAAACAGAAAAGGCAGGATGTGACAGAGGTGTATGGTCACCATCTCGTGTGAAACTATTTCTAATTGCTGCCACATAGATGACTGCATGCGTTTCTATATGTTCATAAAGTTCTAGGCCTATTACTAAGCAAATAAACAAACAAACCCCCCCAAACAAAACCAAGCAGCTACATTTTGGAGGTTCACCTAGCTTATTCACTGCAGGTGAATCCTAAAGAGGCTCTCTGGTACGAGCAGCTAGTTCCAATGGCATCTGGTATGAGCAGCTAGTTCCATGAAACGAATTTTCTGAAAGATGCGTTTCAGTGACTGTAGCTCTCATAGCTGAAACGTATATAAGGGCTCTACCGTACCATTTCCACAGTGGGCAGTAACTTTGGAGCACACACTGTTAGCACCCTGACTCTCTGAAAAACCTGTGTGGCTTCTCTACACACAGAAGCAGACATGACCAACAAAACCCCCTGACATCTGCTTCCTTAGGAAGCCAGCTTTAAAAAGTTAGTTTCACCTCCACAAATTAGGTCACAGCTTAAAAACGTGACAGAAATTGTGTTGGCAAGCCCCTGCACCGCATGGGATTCCTCTCTGGTCACATTCTCCCCACACAGGGGAAACAGCCGTGTAATACTCCCTCTCTCGTCATGGCAGGTAAAGAGCAGGCCTCCTCTGCTTTGGCCAACCTCCAGGACTCCAACCTAGCCATTTTCCTAACTTCCTCACTGCAATGTCCCCTGAAGATGAGGCCCTTGTTCTACCCTCTGCAATTCATGCAAAGGAATCTCTTTTACCCCCTGCAGCTAGGCCATTTCTAACCCTTTCCCCAACTGTAGCCTAGGATAGCAGCTTCTACGAGGGACTGGAAAAGCCTTATAACACTGTAACTGTATGAATGTGAAATTCTCACACTGGATTTTGAAAGAATTTCAGAAAAGTCGGTATTAGTATTTTATCCTCGATGAGCTTTACGTCAACCTAACTTCAGGTTTCAAGTCATCACTGCTAGATAGGAAGGTTCTTTTCAGGTTCCTAATAAATGAAACCATGCAAAACCCAAAACCAAACCCCCAAATCCATCATAAAAACTGTTAAGACATTAATAACCAACAGTACTAGCAGGCTGTTAGTGGGCTATTTTCAAATTCAACAAGCCCTTTTAAATGAAAGATTAGGAAGAGAACCAAAATCAAGAACAGCAGCCTACACCAGGTGTGGCAACACAACAGTCATAGTCCATTACAGGTTGAATTGTTTCACAAGCTTGATATCCTTCCCATCAATTGTTTTAATTGGCATTGGTTAACTGACTTAATTTACACGTAGCAAGGCAACGTCCTACTTCAGTATTAACAAAATTGACATTAGACTTACTTTGAGCTCGTAGTAATCCACAATCACTGGCTGTGTGAGCATTTCCACGGCTTTATCGACACACATCACCTGTTGCTCTTCTACCTGAGAATGTCTCCCACGAGTCATACGGTGTACCCACGAATCTGGAACGACACAAGTTTCTTAAAGTCAGCATTTCTGTTCATCTGGAATACAGTGTCAGTGAAGTATCCTGTACCTGGAATACAGTCGCTTTCTGCGGTGACAGAGACAGGATTTCTACCATTTTTTCACTGAGAAACGCTTGACTTTTACTTACTTTCTGGCAAAAGTCACCGCTCCGTAACAATTGGACACACAAAAAAGCACTAGAGGAAAAAGGCAGGGTAAAACCAGGAAAAAAATGCAGTCACATTGCCATTACAGCACTGCACGGTAACACTGCAAAATAATTAAGGTTAGGAAACACGTCTTACATGGCAAACATTAGGACCTAAGTCTTGTATTCTGCATGGCACTCTGGGTCCATGCCGCTTGAAGTACAGCTTTTTAACTTACGCTGCTCATGACTGGGACGATACTCATACAATAAAAGAAGGCCAACGATTGTTTTGCAATTAGGTACCATTTGAAAAACAACCTGCAGAATCAAGAAACCAGCAGCTGCAGAAAACCACGAGTTTGGCCTGCGTAACTAGAGGGGCAGCATCCTTATGCAGGAAACGCTGTGTGCTGCTTTTAGAGATACACTGCAGAAATAACAGAACTCCAGAAGGCTAAAACCTAATAATACTAGTGTAATCCTCAGGAAGAAGAACCACCTAAATAACCTGTTTTTACGGTACTCAAATACAAGCATATGACAAATTATCGCTAGAAAATTACCACCAAAGCAAATACTGTATAGCTATTAACTTACAGTTAGCAAAGTTTTCTAAGTAGAACATCCTCACCTGCACTGTTTTTTGATGCAGGAGGTTTAGCAGCTTGATTTATAATTAAGTCCTCAAAAAACATTCTTCTTTCTTCCTCATTAGGCAACTGGATTTGGAAAACTTCTTCATAATCATCCATAAACAATTCTTTTATCTAAAGCATGAGGAGAAAAGATATTTCAGATATAAGGCCACACAAAGTCATACTCTATTCCAAAAAGATGAGTACCTTTCAAAATTAAACCGAATAATCACTCGAATAAGACAAACTGTGAGAAGCTATCTTCTTGTCCTTAAAACTCTACATTTTCCTAGGTTAGCACTGGCAGATTAAAATATCTCCTCTAAGGAACACCTCTAGATTTAAAGCTCAATGAAGGGACCATATGATACACTGATCAAGTGGGGACATTCACCACCTCCAAGACTGCTTATTTTCTATTTCCCTGCCTTGCTGGTTTCAATCTCTGTGGCATCCCGAGAGGGAACAGGCAGGGTTCAGCAGACAAGTGCGGGCTTTTTGGTAAGGTGTTTGGGGGGTTTTTTGGCTAAATTAATTGAAGTGAGGTGTCTGAAGCTGTACACTTCCAAGTTTTACTCCATTTTTCAGTCTCTACTACCAAAAGTTATGGAAGGAATTTCAATACTTACTTTAGAAGGACTTTATTAACAGTATTAACTGTTAATAAACTGTTAATAATTAACTTTATTAACTTTCAATATTAATTATTTAAATATTAATTATTATAATTAATTATAATTATATATAATATTGTATAATAATATATAATAATATATTATATAATTAATTATTATTAATTTAAATATTAATTATTATAATATTAATTAATATTTAAATATTAATTGTTATTAACTTTATTAACTTCTAAATATTAACTTTATTAGGACTTTATTAACAGTATTAACTTAATAAACTGTTAATAATTAACTTCATTAACTTTAAATATTATTATTTAAATATTATTATAATTAATTATTATATATAATATATCATATAATAATATATTCTATAATTAATTATAATTATTATAATTAATTTAAATATTAATTATTATAATATTAATTAATATTTAAATATTAATTATTATTACTTTATTAACGTTTTAAATATTAACTTTATTAGAAGGACTTTATTAACAGTATTAACTGTTAATAAACTGTTAATTATTAACTTTATTAACAGTATTAAAACTCCTCGAGAAAGTTAAGCCCTTCCAAAGCAGTTGATGATAAACACATCTAGGTAAGCCCCCCACAGTAACTGAGACAAAATAATCAGGGCAGCGTATGCACATTTTGAATATCCTCCTTTAATGCACACTCTCAGATGTCTAGGAAGCTAAGCATGTACTCTTACTGAATTTTGTTAAGGAATACAACTAGAAATCCATTTCCAAGTTCCCGAAACAGAAGTTGGAACTTGGCTTTCTAATTTGTAAAGCTTTCACTTATATGAACAAAGAAATGGAAAGTTTTATTAAAGAATTTAAATATGAAATTACATTCCATCGTTACAGTGTGACCACCATACTTTTTCAGTAAAAATATCTTTCAGTTTCAGTAAAAAAGTTTTCAGTAAAAATATATTTTTCCCATTTCCATTTCAAGCACCATATATTCTTGACTAAGTACATACCCAACCATCCTGAAGTCACTGGATTTATTGTCTGAAGTAAATGGATCCATCTGTCTAACAAGCATGAGTGTGTGAGAAGGGGGAAAAAGTTGCGTCAAAGTCAATCTCTTTACTCAGAAAACACTTCAGACAAACGCTTTCGGCATTGTTTTGTCTAAGCAAATTTTAAGAGACCTGGTTAGGGTGCCTGAGTAATAGCAGTATGCATTTGCTGAAGTACTCCAATGCTTAAAGGATTTATAACTGAACAAGCAATTGAATAAAAAAAGTAAGAAAAGGAACGACAGAAATACCTCTGTTGGGAGATCTGCGTGACACACGTCGGATGTTGCAAGCAGCAAAACTGGAGCAAATGCTGGAATGTTGTGCAGTAGTGTTGTAAAAGTAGCTTTCAGTGTAGCTCCAACAGCCTCCCACCACAAATGGATATGTGGGATATAAATGATACTCGGTGCTGTTCTTTGAGCTTCTCGCATCAACTGGTGAAATGAAAGCTTGGATAAGAAAACTAAACCATGTGGAATAGGCTAATAAATAACTACGTATCAGTCAAACGATCTTAGGAAATAGGAGTACGTGAAGCCAAAACACAAACCCAAACCAACAAAAGAACAACTCCTTAACAATAAGGTAAAATGTTTGACTCAACTATAGACATTGCTACGCAGACAGACCTGAAGCTCTACCTGATTTCAAAACTCCTTAGGTGTAAGGGAACTCCTAAAGAGCCTCACAACTTAGCTGGTGTAGCGCTGTGCCTGAAAACACAAGACTAACCCTTCTTCAAGATGTATTAGTCTGGGTAAGTCACTACCCGACTGCAACTACACGACCGACTACACCATCTTCAATTCAGAGCGGGCACATAGCCAAGTCAGTCTGGAGCACAGTCTGAACAAAGACAGAGCTATGTGAAAAGATGGGGGCTGATGCTGTAAGAGAAGCCAGGTTACCATTCCAAATTTCAAGTATGTTTTATAAGAGGTGACCAGTCTTCAGCCTGCCTGAACAGCTAAATCACGCACAGCCTCTCATTACCAAAGGATCCATCAGACCCGATGACACGCTTTGGATGGCCGCAAGCCGTCGCCTACAGATGGTACCTCGATCGCAGAAGAGAGCGTGCACCTACTGCCTGAGGGAAGTGGCAACGGCCCTTTCACATGACAAATTTCTCCGTGTACCCTCTCAGATTATTAATATTCAGGGAGTTCCTGTCACAAAATGGGAAGCGCACGTGGTATATCTGGGCAGTGACTAGACACGGTAGTTATACGACCGCGGAAGCAACCGTGACATAACAAAAAAGGAATTGTGCCTCTTCTGTGACAAATGAGTATCCAGTCATGTAGTGTGTCTGTCCTTACTTGTCCAGCTCTCAAATGCTGCTACCTAAAGGTCAAACTATTTTAATACAGTGATGCCAAACAATAAAATGGCTTTCCTGCCTAAAAGTAAAAAGGAAAACAGCACTACATCTGCTTAGATTTAATTTTCCCAGTTAAGAAAAACATACCGGTGTACAAATGTAAGCCTTCCATGAATTTTAATGCTTTTACTGCATATACTACAGCAGTGGAAGCTGTGTGTATATATATACACACACACACACACACACACACACATACGTATATATGTAAAAAAAGAAACACTTCTTTTCCCCAAAACCTTGATTGCCTCTTTATTATATTTAATAAAAAAGGCTACAAAAAGTGCGTGACGTGCAGTCAGGCTGATGCAGAGCCACCTACCGAGAGCACAGTCTCGTAAACAGCAATGAAAACAACTTTCTGGATCCCACCGAAACGGGCAGGATTTCTTGCGATAAAGAGGGATTTATTAGCAGCACCTCCCAGCTTCCCAAGCTGCTAGCAAATTCCTCACTGTTTAATTTGGAATAGAAAATACGGCCACGTACAACATCCTTACTCGGTATTATATGGTCTAAAAAGAAACGTGCGTTTTCAGACAGAAGTAAACCGAACAGCACATTCAAACCAGGCCACCTCTATTAACAATGAATTTTGCTGATTTTACTAGTTTATATACAGGTTCATGAATCCTATGAGATTAAAAAGAAAAAAAGATACCTGTGCACACGTTTCTTCCGGTGACGTGGCGGTAACAAACAAAACAGGTAGGTCTAGCGCATAAACTGGAAACTTTTCCAGGGCATGTATTACTGCAGGTGCCAAATGAGAAGCTTGCCCATATCCTGGCTCTCCAACTAGTAAGAACCGTGGCCTGCAAGATGTTGGCTGGTAATAAGCATTTCTAGAACAATTAGAAGATAGTAAGTTTCAAAATGAAGTGATGAATAGGCACACAGATGTTAAAGGGTTTTTTCCTAACCTCTTTTTTTGGTAAATCCTCTCCATGTCCCAGTAAATAATAAGCTGGAGGCCTATCAAAGCTCATTTTCTCACAAACTTGTACCATAGCTCCCCAAAGAAATCCTGCCAAGCCCCAGCATGTCTGCTGTTCGTTTGGCTGGCTTAAGTAATGGCTCTTAAATCACATTAGCTGTATCTGAAGGACGCAATTGGATTAGTTAAATTACAGCAGTACGCTACATACGTACAAGATTTTATTCAGTCATTCTAATTGTTTCATCTTTGAATTGTGTATTAATTTCCTAGTAATCTTGCTTTACTAGCATGAAACACATTTGTGAAGAGCGTTTGTTTTTTCCACCACAATACCATTGTACCTTTACTGGCTGAAGTCAAAGATCTTAGAGACCTAACCAAACTCAGCTGGTCACATTTTCTGGACAGCATAGCGATAGAAACGGAGAAAAATAACTGACCCAACAGCAATCTCTTTTTGCAACTGTTGGCTTCTACATCTTCCACATGAAAATGTCAAGAGATTAATATAAACGTTTACCTGCTAAAACTGAGGAATTTTTCCTTTTCTCTACTGGGCATTTTATGAGTTGGCTTCTCTTCAAAGATTGATGGCGATTCCTCATCGCTGTCAACTGTATCATTTCTTAAAACATGATTTACACTGTCTGAAAGACAAGAGAGGTTTGTGAACTTCCCTGAATACTCCATGTCTCACTCTCGCATTAACACAGCTTCAAATCAGTGCTGGAAATGCCTTTTCTTCTATTTCTTCATTTGAGGGCACACACTGAATGCTATTTTCTGAAGAGTTCGTCCTACCACAGACCTAAGGAGACTGCACAAGTCTCTACAAAGCTGTCCTAAGTGCTTGGGAGGTTGTTTGTTGGTTTTTTTTTTTTTCTCCTTAGAAGAAAGATGATTAGGAACAACTCTGGTGGTTCCTAGACACCTGAAAAACCCAGGAAGGCCACTTCTTTCTGGGGCAGGTTCCCACACTGGAAGTGAGGGAATTAAGTGAGTGCGATGGCCACAAACTTCCATTTGTGTAGGACTAGTGAGTCAGAAGATACAGACCAAGACATCTGCGAAATAAGGCTCCTCCAAGATCACCGAATGAGTCGATAATGGAAGGCAGACAACAGAGAAGGGATGCAATTACCAATCCCCTAGCCTCTCTGCTTTTGTTTTGTTGGTGGATTTCTGCCTCTATTTTACCAATGCTAACCTGTCTCCTGGCTCTACTGGGAGTAATCCTGGTAGGATAGTCTCCAGAGATTAGCATAACTAACTATTAACAGATTTCCATTAATCAAGAGTGGAGTGAGTTTATCAATTTCTTTGCTCTCACCAACTGACAGAGTAAACCTGATCAGGGCTGACGCAGTCAGGGGTGTGAGCTCACGTATGCTAAGCCAAGTCCCAAAGTACACACTACTAAACCATTCTCATCTCCTGTACAAGTGTACAGTGTGATCCACAAACATTTAAATTAAGAGACTATGGTTAAAAAAAAAATCACAATAGCTAAAACAGTATTTAGCTTAAACCACTTATACTTGCATTGCGGTCCTGACATTCTTGGGACAGGAATTAGAAGCATTCATGTAAAAATACCTCTTTCCCCTCTATTTAAATATTTTGAAAGAGGTGCCTCATACTTTAAACCTTAGATCCATCTCTACAAATGACGAATATGATGTTAGCTACTGTCAGAAACAGGGTGCTGTAGTAGAGAACGCATAGTTCTCTACTGCGTCTTGTGAGTCATTCACAGCTCCCGTCCAGCACTTCAGTTTAGAATCCAGAATAAAACCTATCCACGCTGTTCCTGAAATAAAAGCATGCACATGCATATTCTAAAATTCTACTCTCCTTATGGCCAAGAGGTTTGTGTATGTTGATTGCACAAATGAGAATTTTTTGCTTTGACCGAATTTTGAAGTAGTGAGTGTTATTGTTATACCTGGCTGTTGGTCCTTCTGGAGTGCAAACTCTGCGTGGGGAAATACTCTCTGCAAGGCTTGTAAAATTCTTGCTAACGTGTTTTCAAGCAGTGGTTTTGAAACAGATGATAGCGCTCGCCCAGGTGAAGCCACAGCCCTCTGTGAAGCTGGAACAGTCTTCTGCATAGCCATGGCAAAATCCTTTGCTGTTATTCTAATAGAAGCAACATCTAATCTGCAGTTTCTCGCTACTTTTGTATATCTGAGGATAGCGGCGGCGCAAAGCACAGAGGGCAGCTTCAGCACATAAGGATTTAATATCAGCACCACAGTACCCTAGCAAACAAAACAAGAATCAAATGTTACATCAGTCTCAGGCAACACAGAAGTCAAGGGCAAGGTTTCCAAAGTGCGACACTGAAAGGCTTTGTATGCGGCCAAAAATTAACAGTTTAAGAGAGAACGTAAAGAGTTACTGCACTGCAGAGAGGCTTTCTTACGTGGCTCGCAGCCTGATATCCTGCACTTATTAAGCAGCCTCCTAATCAAAACTGTGCTCCCCAGGAAGATGCCCCAAACCCATTCAACATTCTGAGAGACAAAAAGAAAATTAAAAGAAAAGAAGCACCTGACTTTGTTTGCTCCCACGGCGTGCCAGCCGCCTCACTCTGCAGCAAGGTGCAAGAGCTCGAGTACTGCCTGCTACAAGCTCAGATTCCTTCGGACTCAGTCACACGCAGTAACTCACTGTATTTTCAAACTTACCAACACATTTTTCAGCTAGCTCTTCAAGGAACATGTCCAATGGCTTAGGGGTCCAATCTCGTGTGTGAATCTTGAAAATCTCTTTTCTAGCCTGGAAATAAAATGGTCGCATTTTAGTTTGTCCAAAGTTTTCTCTGCAAAAACCCCAAAGCAACACAAAACCCCCCAAACCCTCACATTAATACAAATCCTTGGTTTGTCTGCTAAACTTTTAAGTATTTTACAGTTCGATTAATACGCTCTCTGCTTTTTCAAGCAGGAAATTTCACCATTCTCAATTTGTCACATTACTCTCTGCGAGGGCGTGCAGTGAAATAAAAGGCTTCCATAAAAAGTAAGTTTCCACAAGTATGAGGCCTGAAGATCCTGAGGAAAAAATTGTAGTAAAAACTTACCTGCAGAGATTTTTTCATCAAAGAAAACTCTCAGGAATTTAGCAAAATTTCAGGTGGCAGCCTCATTAGTTCATCAAATTTGCTTTTCTGCCAGTTCATTCAAGGAAAACAGTCCTAGCACTACGTTTCAAGTTGCTACAATTACTACAAAGGCAAACAATAATTATGACTCCAACTACTGTCACTGATGCAGAAAATGTCAAACGTTGCCTATCTTCATCTCCGATCTTAGCAAGATCTTTTATTTAAGTACTCCCTGGTACACAGTTTATTTATGGCAGAGTTCTAGACTTCTTCCACAGTAGGGAATCATAGATTGCATGTGTTTCACGGCACCTCCTCTCCTGTTCCTGAAAGCAGATAAAAACTGGAGACAAATGTTTCTGTTAAAGATGCTGTTTAGTGCACTTTTACTAGCCTTCAATCCAACAAGCATTTTATCCTTTTTTCCAGAAAGTGCTAATGAAAGAAATATCCATGACTAGCCAAATTAAAACACACAAAACCAGGGTTCCACACTCTCTTCCTCCCCATATTTTTTGGTTGCTATACACCTACTTTTTCATTGCTTAGCTATCGCCACTGCACTAGAAGCTTCCCAAGCCCCACACCTGTCCAGCGTACCTCACATCTTTGTCCAATAATAAGTTACCAGTAAGAATGTCAGATCCCAAAATACTTCCCTCCCAGGATACGCAGCCTGGGAACAATCCAGCACAGGTACATCCGCTGTCCATTCATAAACCAAGAACTGAGAGCAAGACCACTTCAGGATGAAAGTGTCTAAGTGGATTAAGTAAGTCTGCAAACATGGACAGATTTGGGAATGAAAAAACATTAAGTCGCAAAAAATTAAGTCCTTTGTTTGCAAAAAGGAATTCTTGTGCGCGCACCATTTCTTTCATTTTCAAGATGAGATAGCAGTAATTTACAGCTAATTCAGGCATTCATTCTTTCTTACATGTTTCAGTGACTAGCAGCAGCATGCCATCTTCTTGGCTGGTCACAGTGAAACCAAAACTAATTACAGAACTAACTACTTGTGGAAATCCTCTTAATGGTGTATATATTCAGTACCGGATCTGCCCTCCACAGTCTCTCTTTTGTCCAAGTTGTCCAACACTGGTTCTGACTTTAACTGCTCTGTAATACTGCATTGTTACGTGGTTGTGTTATAAAGAGGGACTTTGTCACAGTGAGCATTAAGGTTGAGTTTAAGTTCTGACCTCTTGATTTGGCAAGCTGAAGAGGAACTCTCGATCAAAGCGGCCGGGTCTTCGTAAAGCAGGATCTATAGAATCCAGCCTGTTGGTGGCTCCAATGACCACAATCTCTCCTCTGCTGTCTAAGCCATCCATAAGGGCCAGAAGAGTTGACACAATAGAGCTAACAGAAAAAAATATAATTGTCATTCACTGGTTTAGGAAATTTTGTTACATTCTACACAATCTCCTGCAATGATCACTCAAAAAGGACAAGCTTTTCTTGATGAGATGCTGATTAGCCAAAGACTTCATTTAGGACATAAAAAACCCAATAAGCTAACACAGGCCTTGTGCTGATATCAAGCTGAGTGAATTGCTTTCAATTATTGTTTAAAAATCATCTGAAGTTTAGTAGCATCGAATTACTAGTTTTCAGGATAAATTCATGTATCACATAAAGTTAAACGGGCTGTGGTGGTCTTCTCACAAAGATCAAGCAGCTTCTATGTAGATACAACAAATGTACTACCTATGAATTTGGTCTTGTTCACTGGACCGCACAGGAGCAAGACCGTCTATCTCATCAAAGAAAATAATTGAAGGTCGCATCTGGTAGGCCTAGAATGAAAACAGAGGAATATTGACATAAGTAAACCAGCACTCTTTTAAAGAGAAAATGCATTAACAATGTTTTGGTTGGACAGTCCCTGGAACTAGATTTTTCAGACTGGCATCAGGGATCTCTACTAATTGAGCTCATGGAGTGAGGGGCACGAGTAACAGAAGACAGCAGCTTGTGTCAAGCCACTGAGACCGGGTGACAGGAAACAAATCATAGCAGTAGTTTTTACAGCTATTTGGCAACCGCCCGAGAACAGAGCCGAGACTTAATTCAATTACAGGTTCTGAAAGCAAGCTTCCATTAAGAATTTCAATGACTATGCCTTCAGCCTGCATCTGTTTCCCTCTGATCTAAAGCCACCATCCATCTCTTGCCTCTTGAAACCCTTTTTGTGGCTGTTTTGGTTTGGGTTTGGCGGGGTTTTTTGGTTGATGGTTTTTTGGGGGGTTTTGGTGGGGGTTTTTTGAGGTGGGTAGCAGGGGTTTGCTTTGCGAGGTTTTCTCGTTTTATTAATTAAGGAGTTTTATTATTATTAAGGAGTGAGTTGTTCTTAAAAATACTGACCACAGAAAATTACAGTTACCACTCGGACAGAACACACAGCACGTTTCAACCTTACCTGATCAAATAATAAACGAAGCTGTCGTTCCGATTCCCCCGCCCATTTACTCAGGCAGTCGGCACCTTTTCGCATAAAAAAGGCTATTCTCCTCTCACCTTGGCTACATTCGTTAGCAAGCGCACGAGCAACCAGTGTCTTTCCAGTCCCTGGCGGACCATAGAATAGACAGCCTCTGCAATTAAAAAAAAAAAAAAAAAAAAGAAAGAAAGAAAGAAAAAGAAAAAAGATTCATATATGATGGAAAAGTATCTATGACAATCCTCATCCCTAAACCACACACCTCTTCTCTCCTAACCAAACGCTTCGTGTATAAGATCGCAGTAACAGCTGAAGTGTGAGAAAAGTGAAAAGAGATGGAAGTTTTGTGTTCCTACGCAATTCAACGAGGCAGTAAACGCAGCAAATAAAGAGGATAATGGAGACGTACAAACCTTGAGAAAAGATCTTAGTGTCCCAGAAGGACGCTTCCAAAACTGCTGACAAACTAACAGGGGTGGTTACAGCAGAGTGGAGCCAAACCAGAACAAACTTCAGCGCAGAATCTGAGACTTGGCTAACTTATGACACGCTGCATATAAATGCTTGTTTTCACAAAAGGCAAGATTTGCTAGTAAAGCATTTCATTCTCCCTTAAAACCTTTCAGCTACTGGATTTGGTCTCCCAGGCCATCCATTGCTGATGATAAATGAGGTGGAAGTCTAAACCTGGGAGAGTATTCTGCATTTCCAGATAAATACAGCCATCAACTAGAAAAGCCAATACACTGCTGTTTCCAGAAGGATTTCAATGAATAAAGAAGCAAAACCACTGGAATATTTTCTTTTCATTATTTGTAATACTTTTAAAGTTACTGAAAGCAACGACTTTAAAGTCATATTTCACTATACCATCATTGAACTCTGCTGATCAAGACTATATAAAGCTAACACTTAAATCTCTAATAATTTCCTAATGCAGAACTACTTGAGCTGTGTAAAAAGTGGACAGATTCTTATTGTAGCCCACGCACAACAAACACTGCAAGGTTCTAGTTGCAAGTCCTGTCAATTCCAAAAGTATACTTGATCACTTGAACAAAAAGACAGTTGGTGGGAGAGACAACTGGACTTCCAAGCAACAAATTACAGTTGACTACCAGTAGATGATTCCTTCTTGCTTATAAACTAGAATTTATAGTTTTAAAGAATATCTGTTACCTTGGAGGTTGAATTTTGAATCTCTCAAAGACTTCTGGGTAAAGCAGTGGAAAAACCACCATCTCTTTTAAAGCTGAAATGTGGTCAGAAAGACCACCCACACCATCAAATCGCACCTAAAAATAAATTCAACAGAACACGTTTTATATGTGAAAGAAATGTTCTGGGCAATGTTCAGATTGCTTGAGAGAAAACTGTAAACCAAGGTAGTTGTCGACAGCACGTTATTGAAAGCTCTCAGAAACACTGGAAACATCTCACGGACACAATGAACTAAAATTACTTACTGAACAATCTATTTGCATTGGATCAACATCAGCCAGAGTTGCTCCAATTTTCATGCGATCCTTGTGAATTCCCTTTAACTCATCTTTTCGAAAGTTTAGTGGAAGACACCTGATTTGAATTAAGGAGAAAGAGAAAGGCACTTTCTAACTTGGGATGCAGCTAGATTTTTGCTTTTATAATGATGGCAAGTGAACGCAGAAGACCTTCTAAAGGAGATAAACTTCCTAAATAATTAAGTATTTGTTCAGATTGGTTTACATTTAATGCCCAGGAGTAAAAAAAGGAAAAGGGTCACTCCAGACATTAAACTGAGTTAATTATTTTAATCGCTCGTAGCACTTCTAAATATCCATGCCAGACCACACAGCATACAGATGAATGCAAGCTTCAACCAACTTACTCCGTATGTGGAGACCGTGACCTGACCTTGATTTGTGTGACGGAAGAACTCCCCAAAACACACTGACATCTTTCAAAGATTTTTTGGCTTCTACGTTCAAAGACTTACAGCCCAAGGGGATACTTATTTCAGTGTGGATTAACATTATAAAGGCTGGCCACTACTGCTGGTCCTTCCCAAGGACTTTGGGATCCATGTGCCAGAAGACACACGTGTCTGAGAGACGTTGGGCTGAAAACTTATTTATTTGATTGTTATTAAAATAGTTTTTAGAAACTGTACGAAGATGAAGTGGATAACACTTCACAGTCAGGCAGATGCAAACTCCTCCCAAAGAGATTTCTCCCTCCCCTATTCTCCAGTTTCATTAACCTTCTAGAATTCCTGTTACGGCTGCGCTTCCTACGCCTCTCAAAACGCTCTTCATCCTCAGATGAGGATGAAGAGGATGTGGAATCACTGTTGTGGACTGCGTGTCTCCGTCTGCAAACATTTAAACAAACAAGTAAAACATTAAAGTACACACTAAAGAGTATCAAAATTTAAGTGAATTCTGTCTCAGAATTTACTTTGAGATCTATTAAGTTTCCAGATCATTCTACTCCTTTTGAATCTGATTTCAAAGTCTATTACATGATTTCCCTTCTGACAGTAAAATTTAATCTTTCTAGAGGAAGGTAAAATGTTTAACTGTTTTGTAAAGAAGTTTCAGAAATAAATTACTCATTTTGTCCAATCTCTCTCTCTCACACCCACATAAATGGAGTTTCCCTTAGCATTATATATCCACTCTGTGAAACATAAACCTTTTAAACTTGTTTACAAATTTGGCTTCAAAAACCCTTCCTTCCATAACTGTCTGCTTTCAAAGATGCTGAACAAAGTGCTCATATCTAGCAAGAGACAGCATTCTGCATGCTCTAACTGCTTTCAGGAGCCAAAACCTCTTTGTCATTACTGCTGTAATTCATAATTTATAATTTCATTTAGCATTTTTCTTGTTTAAGGACAGTTTCATACAGAAACATTAACTGATTTCAAAGAGAAACCAGAATCAGTATTTGACTGATTAAAAAAAAAAACCCACAACAAATCCATTAAAACTTCCGTACAGGTTCTCCCTCTACCTAAATTATCTTCAGTTTTAAGAAAATATTGGTATTCTTCAAGATTAGTCTCAGATTTTCAGAGAGAGATTCTGGCTTCAGTTCAAGAACAAAAGAATTGCAGCTACCTAATCTCAGCACAACCTCCGTAATTACCTTATCAGTGACCACCAGTACTGCATTTTAAAATACCTAATGGCTAACAAAAAGTGCAGTTGACACTCTCAATATTTGTTTTCTTTATACCCTCGGACTACCACAGCAATAATCACACTATTACTCTGTAATTACCACCAATCCAAACACCCTTGAAAGCGTTATTCAGTAATGTGAGCAACAGCACTATTGAGAAGTAAGAGCTATCACTAACCATATACCAACCTGTTAGTTCTTTTGCAGCCAGAGCCTGCTGACTGAGCACTGCTAAATGAGTATCTCTGTCTGACAGGGGAAGACCGGCCCGAAAAATTTCTCTGACGTTGTCTTGGTTCTGTTGAAAGCAAAGAATTTAGAATAATGTTACAAACAAGTTAAGAGAAAGCAGGATAGTGAAGGAGGTAGAAAATTTCAGGGGAAGTTTCAAGTGATTGGGGGGGGGGAATTTTTTTTATTTTTTTTTCTCAAATCAGTGCACAGTAGAAGGGAAAAAACACACACTTGTGTTTTAAGGAGAACTGAAAGCCACAAGAGTAGGATTATCAAGTCTGCTTAATTACTATTCTTTCAAGGATACACAGGCCATTTTTTAATTGAAAAACAACAACAAGTATGCCAAATGGCAAAGGAATATAAGGTGCACAGGATACATGCATTTAATAAAATTTACTTGCAGAATGATGGTAAGAAATTTAAATAGAAGTTGAGTGTGCATATATTTCATTAAAAAAACCCAAACTTCTATGCAAGGAATTAGCTCTTAAGAGAAACTGTGCATATAACCTACTTTCCAATGGAGCTTGATAGCGCTCAACAGTTTTCCTCTGTCGAAAGTCATAACGCTTTCGAGTGTCTGCACCATCATCATGCTCTTTCTCTTCACTTTCTTCTGACGAACCTGCTGTACATTGACATAACGTTACACTGTTTAAGTACTGTTGCAAATGATACTAAATTCAAAATGGACTCCACAGGTGCCTATAGGTTTTACTAGTACCTTCATGTTAATGACGACAGAGCTGAAAACTTGCAAAACCTGACGACCAATTTATGCAAGAGACATTCCAGAAATTACAAAACACAGAGGAGCGTACATATAGATACACTGTTCTGTGCTCGCTGAAGTTGCTGGGTGACTTCTCATCAGTCTTACTAACACCAATTCTGTCATCTTGCTTAGCTAAGATGCAGCTCCCATGAAAACCGCTATTTCAGACAGTCATTTCTTGTTATTGTGGGAAAGTGTTTCAAGGAAATGTTTTTCATATTCTATAGTGCTAAGACTAAGCACAGGTAATCTAGCTCCAAGCCCTAGCTCTGCCACAGATTACGTGAGCAATAATGGGCAAGTCACAGGTTTGAACTGCCCCAATCAGAAAAGAATGTCAAATGCATACAGTTTATGCCACTAGCTTCTGCAAAGTAACTTGATGTTTTTTCATGAAAGATGGTAAGAATGCAAAAACCAGAGTATAATTACCTAGCAGGTTCCTAATAACACCCTCTCACATTAATAGCTACACACCGGGTGAGGAATGTACACGCTCTGTTCACCTCCCTGCTCCCTAAAATTAAGTACATTTGACTCCGTGGAAAGCACGAAGCTTTATTTCTTCCCCCTAAAATGTCGCACTGCTTTCTGAATGCAAGATAAGTTACACAAGATACCTAGACAGCACATGGAAAAGTGACAAATTATTTTGGCATCACTACTCTGCCCAGTCCGTGGTTCTCCAACACTCCTGTCACAAAGGCATGAGCTTTTCTGCTCCTCTAGTCCTTCCCCTTGTTCCACTCACTTTCTTTACACTAACACACTTTCCTCACTCCTTCTTGGCCCGCTTTTCATTCTAAAAGTATATTTTAGTTTTTTCCCAATTTAGAATTCCAGAGTTATCACTTTGATCACAAAGGAACTGCCCCATACTCTTATTTCCCTTTCAACATACTATTTAGAATTACTTTTTTCTACAAGTCTCTCCTGCCCAACACCTCGAGATCCACACACTTGAACCAAGCCATACAGTTCCTCCCTCTAGACTGCCCATACCTTGGATTAAAGCTGCTCTTATTAAAGCCTTGACTTGATATTCTCCTAACTAGATCTCCAAATGAGTCAGCTGTCCTCCCTTACCAGTCAAATGTCCTCGGCACACTTGGTCGTTTCCTTTTGTTAATGCCTTGCTCTACCTTGGCTTCTTTAGGTCAGCCTCTCGCTGGACTCCTGCCGTGGCTCCAGGTGTTTTCTCACTGCTCTACCAGGAGGTCTGGGCACCGAGGTACGCACCTGGGAGCCACAGGCTAGGTCTGAACTAATGACAGGCTGAACAACAGGCCGAAAACCAGGCCACGGACTGTTCGCTGGCCTGATCCTGGGTAGGAACAAGATCACCCCAGTGCTCATTAACACCTGGACATCTAGCTTGAACCTTTTTGTAGGTCTCCATTGCCAGTCATTAAGTCGTACACAGGCTGCGTAACACATACAAGATAACGCCCGCACTGGAGATTGCATAAATCATCTCTCATTCAAGTTCTGATAGTCTGATGGTCAGGCAGGTGACCAGACGCAGGGCACAGGCAGTACTGACCAGCAAACTATTGACATGTGACTGGCCCGTTTTATCCCCTTGCCCCTCTATTTTCCTACTCTTGTTCCTCCCAAAATCACCTGAACGCCTCCCGTGTTCCTGCCCTTAAGATCCCTTCAGTCCTGGGTGAACTGCTTTTCCCCTGCATCCCACAAAATGCCCCACTGCTGGGCAGGAACCCCCTAGTCCGAAAGGTGATATGCAGAGCTGCCCCCGATGAATCCTCCAGATAGGTTTCCCACCCGGCTGCTGGGGCTGAGGGCTCTGATGGGACGCACAGCCCTGGGAGAGGCCCAGACAAGGTGGCTGTTCCTCCTCGCTTGGATCTGGGTGTCTGCCATTGCACACCCACACGCTCCTCCGGGCTTGTGCAGACAGGGCTTTGATGGACTGATGGCCTTGGGAGTAGCCCGGCAGGGTGTTCTGTGGGCTCCCCCTCCTGCCACAGTCTCTCTGAGCGAGTGTGCAGAGGAGGTCTGTCACAAAACCTAACACTGATCAGCTCAACTACTGCCACATCCTTTTCTATCCTTAAGCACAGTCTCGCCCCATTCTGTTCCATCCAGAAATCTCCTACAAGGATTGTTGGACTGACTGCCTTAATCACAACTGTCCTTCTCCTTAAAACCTTAGAGGTTTTTCCCCCTCACTTCAAACATAAACGTTCATATGGCCTTTTACAATTTCACCTTATTGCTCATGTTACTTCCCACTGAGTACTGGGATGACAGCTCCTAATTACAGGCCCAGACAGCAGCTTCCACCGACTACCTGCTAAACACAAAAATGAACACCACTAGCTTCTCCCCTGCTGATCGTCACACTCTGGAGGAGCTTTCCATACGCATCTGGCAGCCTGCCTGCCTGCCTTCCTGAAAATTCTCGCTGCGCTGCTCAAAACCGTGACAACTGTCATGCTCCTGCTGCAGCAAGATCACTCTTTCTCATTCTGAGGAATACTGTCCGTTTCTCTCTATTCCCACCTGTCCACAGACACCTGTTGCCTTTTATCTGGTCAGCATTTTGGAAAAGCACCGATTTTTTTTTTCCTCCGAATACCTGTTCTGAGCTCACTACAGTGCAGCTCTAGAGTCCGTGACTATGGCTTGTAATGTCAATAGCAACACAGATTTTTTTAATAGAAGAAAAATACTCAGTACTTCAGCTCATCTCAATTGTTTAAGACAAGGCTCTTGGCTAGAGCATAGTAAAAAAAATTTAAACCAGAACTAACCTAGAATGCCACCTTGATGATCAGCTATTTCTTTGTCAGCTCTTTGGATTTCTTTCCTTCCTTGTGCAGACATATCAAGGTTCTCCTAAAGAAAAGAAACAAGAAGGATCAGTCACAAACATGCAGAAAACCTGACATGGGCATATTTAGTGCCTATACAGTAACATTATCAAAGCACTCCATGTACACAAAAGATTAAATTAAGGTACAGGAGAACAGGAACATCCTTCTGGCACCCAGGATTAATAACAAGAATTTCTGCTCTAAAACAGGGGTTTGTACATGTGATAGTTAAATACTTAAATACAAACCCAAGTGTATCAATTAATCACAGGTTAATAATCCAAGAACCCAGGAAAAAGCCATTTCTAGCAGATAAAAAAACCAAAACCCACATATGGGCATTTGAGACATGATGTACAAAGTACTATGGACAATTCTGGTTTCATTACAAAAAACAAAAGTAATTTAGATCTAAGCAAAAACCTATGAAAGCAGGCTATGACGATGTTTAAAAAATGAAGTGCCTGTCATTCAAAAGGACAGTAGAACTTAATTTATTGAGCAAAACTAAGAGGAAATATGATTGCTGTATAGAATTTTAACTTGAGTTCATCTAGGGACAGAGGACTCCTTAAGCTCACAGGCAAGGCTGGCACAAAACCAAACATAGATACATCAGACGCCAACGAATTCCATTTTTAGTAAGATTTGAAGTGAAAACCCAAGCCCTGAAACAGCTGTTTGTAAACAGCCTCCATTCAAAAATCATAAGGCCATTCAGAAAGTGTAGTATAAGACATGTATTTCAGCATATTACTGCTTTGTCATGTCTTCTGAAGATTTTTCCTCCACCCACCCTTAGAGTGTATCTGTAGCGTGACCATCACAGTAAGATGTTAAATTATAATCAGAGAGCAAAACCAAATGTTATTTGAGACTACACTATTCTTTGGAATAAGTTATTTCAGGTAAATTAAAATCACAACTAAATCATTTCCCTATGTGGAATACACTACTTATACAGAAAGGGTAAAATAGATTAGTATCTCCTACATCGTGGAACACCCCGAGGTCTTCCATCATTCGCCGTCTACGCATCTTCTCCATGTCATCCATTTTTTGCCAGACTGCTTCTGCAGTACTACGACAAAAAGTTGACATGTAAGAACAAAGATAGGCAAGTACAAACAAAAATGTTTAAAACAGTACACATAATCAGCATGACATTTTAATATAGTATGCACAAAGTAAGAGGCATTGACACTTAACCAAGTTTTTTAACACTACTTAAAAATCAGGTCAAATGTTTACTTTTTTATAGAGAGAGTTAAGAACAAGCGATTGAGGAGTTGCAGGCACTGTTTTCAGGTTTACTTTCCCCTCTCACTGAACACGGTCAAAAAAAAAAAAAAAAGAATCTAATTTAGTAGGAAAAAAGAATTCTGAAGATCATAGCAAAATAACAGAAAGAAATTATAGCAGTTTTTAATAGCGCTTAAGTTGCTCTGCATGATAGCATTAAGTCATGTTTAGTTCACAGCCTTCCTCAGACAACAGGTTGCTGCTGCTTCTCTTAACTGTAAGTTAAGTTTCGTGTTGATTTCCCATGACTATATATGCTGGAAAAAACCCCGTCCCACTCCTGTTACAGTTCACCAACTTTTCAGAAAACAATGTCAATTTGGGCTTCACAAAGGTCATTAAGCCATGGACAGACAGGCAGAAACACTAGGACGACTTCACTTTGGCCGTATCCAACTTTCCTCAGGTATCTCAACTCAACCGAGCATTACACAAATATTCCTAAGCATGGAAGAAAAGTTAATTAAAAATGAAGGCGCTTCCGATGCTAAGAAAATTGATTTAGAGGGCAAGTTAAATCTACTGAAAGTCACACCGTAAAGTGATTGTTTTGGTTCACAAGACAACACATAAACCCACCCAGCCCGTACAGAGAAGATGCTCTAGGACAAAGATCTCTCTGCAACTGGCAATCACAAAATGAAGACACCAGGGGCCATTTTAAACATTGGCTGTGCCCAAACTCTTTACACGTGAAGCACTTTCCAAACACATCCTCATACACACACACGCTCTCCAGCCTGGAGTTCTTAAACAGCCACAAGCATCGCTTTCCAAAAGACTCAGGTTAAACAGCTTGGCTGCGAAGGACAAAGGCCCCACACGTTACCTAAATCAGTGTATTAACAATAATTACAGGACATACGGGCAGGGGCAGAGGCAGAGGCAGAGGAAGAGGCAGAGGAGGACACCCTACCTGACCAACGGAAATGGAATGTTAGCAGCAGTTGCTAACAGCATCCTGCAAGTTCCGAGCCGTGCGACCCTGGTGGGACTCTACGGTGGAGGGCACCTGAGCCCAGCAGTTATCACAAGGCCACAGCCTATATGTAGTCTCAGCCTAACCACTGAATACATTTAGCTCTCGCTACCAGGAACAGTAATGCCTTTTTCTGTTGTCCAAAGGAGGAGAAAGTTGCTAGCTGATATTATGCACAAAGGCTTGCTAGTAAGGCTCATTTTAGTAGCTTTGCAAGCTGATGACAAAAATCTCACTCACTTTGTTGTAAGTTTGTCAAATCAAACAGATTGATTTGTAGTGGTGTAATGGCTTTGTCAAAGCCTGCAGCTTCGGCGGACCTCCAAATCCCCATTTTCTTCATGGACTTGTTCTGCAGCTTTTGCATCAGCTCTAGTCTTCAGTGTTCTGTTGACTAAACTACGTTCATATATGAGATATTTTGAGACAGAAGATATGTTACTCCCTTTATTTCACCGTTATTCTGGTAAAATGTAAAAAAAAAATCTGCCGTGGATTTTTTCTTTAAATACTGAATTAGAAGATATTGTCACGACCAGAGCATTCAACTTAAATGACTTCTGTTAAAAGCATGACTTGTAGAGCAACTTTTTATTAGTCTAGAAAGCCAATCTGATGAAAACAAACACGCAGTTTTTGTTTCATGCAGGAGGCAAGTTTATTCCAGTTACTTCTTCCTGGAAAAGTGAAAACAACAAATACGTCTCTCTAAGGGGTTTTCACTCCATTCATGTAAAATTGTATCTGATAGTTTGGTTTTTTAAAAAATGTTTATGTGGGAAGTCTCTTCTTAAGATGTCTAGTTTTAGGACACTGTTTAAGCATACGTCGCTTTCATTTTCTGCATCATGACACAAAAGCTCTAGAAGATAAGAAATGTCTCCAGCTAAACTCCCAAATATCAAAGAGCTCAAACCCTTGCTGCTTTAGAAAAAGATCTGCCCAGTATTTGCCATGCAGCATCCTTTGCCACAGGTTCGTTACTTGCACTATGTCCTGGGTTTGCATGGCAAAGTTTGGGTAGCGGGGCAGGGCTGCAGGGGGACCCACGCTGGAGCTGTCTGTTCCTGAAGGACTGCACCCCGGGGAAGGGACCCGCGCTGGAGCAGTTCGTGAAGGACTGTGTCCCGTGGGAAGGCCTCGCGTTGGAGACGTTGGTGGAGGGACTGTCTCCCATGGGAGGGCCCCCACGCTGGATCAGGGGAAGAGTGTGAGGAGTACTCCCTCTAAGGAGGAAGGAGTGGCAGAGACATGTGAGGAACTGATCACACCCCCCGTTCCCTGTCCCCCTGTGCCGCTGGTGGGGGGAAAGGAGGGAGAGAAATCAGGAGTGAAATTGAGCCTGGGAAGAAGGCGGGGGGTGGGGGGTGGGGGGGAAGGTGTTTTAAGATTTGGGTTTATTTCTCCTTACTCAACACTGATTTGATTGGTAATAAATTAATTTTCCCGAGTTGAGTCTGTTTTGCCCATGAGGGTAATTGGTGAGTGATCTCTCCCTGTCCTCATCTCAACCCACAAGCCTTTCATTATATTCATCCAGCTGAGGATGGACAACGATAGAGCGGCTTTGGTGGGCACCTGCCCTCCAGCCAGGGTCAAGCCACCACACACTGTCATTAAAATAATTAAGAGAGGTCAATGAGCAAGTAGTGCACAATTAGAACCTGAATTACTACAGACAAAGTGCATTTCAGGCCCCTTCCTGTGTTCAGCCTGCGGCTGGCAGGACGCTGCCTGCAAATAACAGATTTTCCCAGCTGCCAGCAAGCAGCTTCACGGCACCGAGCCTGTTTGTGTACTCCGCACCGCAATTCGGTTCCAAGGTAAATCGCTGAACTTCAGTCACACCTTCCTCATGTCTGTGGGTCTGTGCTTCTCATGGCTGAATTACTTTTTAACTCACATATAACACTGCAATATTCCCTCCTATTTGCAAGAACGATTGATTTTCAATCAATTTGTGTCCTGCAGGCTCCAGAAAATCCATGTCATGAAGAAACCCAAGCTAAGGAACAGATTCTCTAGTGCCTAAGAGCAGGCTGGGATTCACACTGCGTTCTCCCCAAGCCTGCAAGAAATTAATAGCATATCCTCCTATTTGCACCTACCTCTCTTCATACAACTCATAGGAAATACACTGCCTTTGAGGTACCTGTTCTCACAACTTCAGCTGATTGTGGCTGATGAGTTCAGAAGTTTTTGGAGCCAAGTTCAATAGAGTGACCAAAGACAAGCCTTCTCAGAAACCAGGCTAAAAAGGAATCCTAAGGAATTATCACTGCTCACCTTCTTTATATTCTTCTTTTTGGGGGTCTGATTTCGGCTTTGCCAACTGCCTACGTTAAGAAAGACGACAGAGAAAAGGAGAAAAGAATTGTTGTATTTGAATTTTTGTATTATAGCATATCATATCGTATTGCATTGTATAGTTCCCCCTCAAGACTGGGGAACTTCACCAAATTTACAATCCGGTGCTCCACATCATGCAAAAAAAAGCCTGTGGACCACAAGGATTCAGATGTCTGCTGCATAGCATATGCACAATTCTATAAGGACAGACATTTCCTAACCTGCTAACCTTGAAGTCTCAACAGCACAAATAACATCTCAGTAATCAAAGCGGAGGAGAGATCTCAAAGGAGTTGGGAACAGATACATGCTTTTTATACAAGCAGAAGACTTGTACTAAGAAGAGGGATTCTAGTTCTAAGATACTGGCACTGATATTAACATAATCCTATCCCTCTGCAGATTTTTAGCTGTAGGTGTATCGTGATGTGACTCGTGCATGCTTTCACTTTTCTTTCTCTAACTTGAACGGAGATTGAACACCTAGAAATACAATACCTTGTCAAGTGTCTTCGATCGACATTGTCACTTAATATTTCCATGCTTTTGTCAAAGCTAGGGCTCTGAACAGGGCGGCATGTTTTTTCTCATTGATCTTAGAGAGTGTCCATTGAAACATTCCATTTTGCCAGAGGAAAATTCCTAGGGAAAAAAAAAAGGAAATAAGAATGTATTTATCTGAACCACATATATTGAGTTAAGAAGGAACTTCTGCCTCCTTTAGGCAAGTTTATTCTGTAACACTCCTGATTCAACAGGGGTGCAACTAACAGCAGGTAACTCGCACACCAAGAAGGAGCTCTCAGAAAAAAACCCCAACTTTCAAAGCTAAAGCTCCCCTCTGCCACACTCTTCTTGTGGACAACTTGAGCTTAATATCCTTTCAAAACGTTATTGCGGCAAAGCCTTTCATATAAACTTAGTGTTTCATTCAAAAAAACCCAAATCTTTTATTTCAAAAGTTGGTTCAGAGGAGCAGTCAAGCTTGACTTTGCATGTTCTGGGATTAAAATCTAGTGAGGAGAGCTTCTCTTCCTCTCTCTGTCCCATTTATAACTGCATTCAGAGGCACATGAAAAGATTTCCTTCAAGAGGATGGTATTTATCCCTGGGAAACCAAAGGGAACTCAAGATACACTTTTTTATGGCTGTTGATCTTGTTCACATTGGCATTTCTGCAAAGAGGATGAGTACTATCACCTTTCCTATGTGAGGGGGAAAGCTATACCCGTGAGAGGGGGCTTGTTCAGTTTGTTCAGCCAACCCAAAGTTTCATTAGGAGTACGCCAAACTAAGTCTCACACCGAAAAGGGCAGAAAACAGACCAGATTCTTTCACTTCTTGGCACTAACTTTACCAAGAGGTACTTCCATTAGTAGCTGATGGAGATGATAACAGAAGCGTGAAGAACGCGGCTACAGGAGAGCAATGACGCACACGCAATGCCCTTGCAGTGCCACACAGCGAGGGCTGCAGCCGCCCGCTGCTGGAGGGTCAGCCCTGAGCCACAGAGCTGGGCGATCCTGACGGTCTTCTCTTCAGACAACCTTGAACAAGTCATCCCCAACGTTCACTGCACAACTGGTCGTGATAAGACAGGCCTTTTGACGAGGAGGATTGCAATCACCTTTCCTTCATCGCTCGTTTTAAAGAGCGCCTCGCTTCCTGCAGTTCTCTAAGCTGGTGGAGCGAGGCCTCGTGATATGCTTTCCCATATCTGGCTTTACGTTGGGGCATCTGAGATGAAACCCCTACAGATATTTTATAGTTCTCAGATCCAGCGTAGATGGATGTAACAAGACCTAAAGCTTAATGACAGGCAGTCTGGTCTGTCAGAGTCACTTTTCACATTCTTCCTCTCAAAGGTTTAAGAAAGAAATTGTATCAGAAAGCCTTTCAACTTATTTTTAATTTGTCAGAGCCCTACATTTATTTGAAGGCAGTTTTTGTGCACACTCACACACAGGAGTATATAAAGACTTAAACCAATACTTTCAGCATTCGCCACTGAGACAACTAGAAAAAAACCCCTAGACCAAGAAATAATCTCACCTGCAAACGTACTCATAGTATTCCTACAGCTGGATGCCTGTGGCTTATACATCGTCCTACAAAATGTATAGGCATGCCTGGGAACTGCCTATAAGGTTGGGTTATGTGATTAAAGGCTAATCTGCATAAACCAAAGGCAGCGGGGAAGCACGGGTGGGCAGAGGCACCCCAGTAACACAGCGGCAGGGGAACAGCCCGGCCCCGCTCCTCGTGAGGCCATCGCTCAGCCCAAGGCCCAGCTCCAGGGTGAGGGACCCCCCAGGGGTGCAGGCAGGAGAGCCCTTGGGGTCACCTAACAGACCAAGTGGGGGCCTCTGCCTAGAATACGACTCGCTGGGGGATGCCCATCATCACAGCCTGTCCTGGCTTCTTGTTTATTCAATGGCACTTCTGCCTCCCGGGGCACAGAGGTCCGAGCAGCAGCAGCGGGAGAAAGGGCTGCAGCTCCTCACAGCCTGCACCATTGCTAACAGACACCAAGCCAGCATCAGCTAGCAAGTGGCTTAACTTTTGGGAACCAGGTACTGGAAAGGTCACCAGTCTGGGCCAGGTATGGGAGACACTGGGCTGGGGGGACAGCTACTGGAGAGGCCATAGGTCTGGGCCAGGGACCCATCTGTCTCTGCACATGAGGTAACTGGGAGAGCAGGTCATTCGGGGCCAGTTACTGGTTTGACTGAGCGTCTAAGGACAGTGACAGAGGGGTATACATAGTACACGCGTGTGTATATGTGTGCGTGCACACGGGATCTAAATACCAGCAGCTGGAGCAGGCCTGTGCACCTCTGGGGCTTACACAGCTGGCTGCCAGCCCCTGGAGGCAGCTACAGACAAACTGGGCACCCAAACCCAAATCGTACAGGGATCCATGTTACATCGATGCATCTGTGTGTGTTTTCCCACTAAGGGGTTTTCATCCTGATCAGCCAGAGAGGGAAGAAGGATCAGGCCATTTGTACTGTCCATAAGGCTACCAGATTCAGCCACTCCAAACATACAGCACTTTCAAATAAGGATATGTTAAGGAAGAGGCTTTATTTCTAAATACACGTTCACCTGTGAAATTAGACTCCAACGTTGGAAGCAACTCTGGAAGATTCAGCTTGCTTAAACTCCAAGATACACAAGTTATAACTGCCACTTTGGCTATTTCTGCTTCATTGATCTAGAAGTAAATATTCCTTGGGACAAATCTTAAAGGTTTGCCATATCAGTTAAAAGATGACTGGAATAATACGCTTCACAAATCTCTGGGCCATACCCAAGACTGAAAGAAGAACAAATACTTAGAGAATGTCAGCACAGATGTTAGGAGAAAAAAAAAGAACAAAACAGTAGAGTGACCTGGGAGGTCTTTCTATGTATACTTATGCACTTGTTTGCTTTTTAAAAACATGTTTTTAATACAATGTTCACAATACAATACTTGTGATATTCATGATCCTCAGGACTGTCTTTTTACCTTAATCGTGGCTCAAACAAGGACACAGGCAAAGCAGTAACAATGTATATTGCTAACTCTGACGGCCCTCCCTTCCTAGGAAGGCATCCCAGTTCCAGGAGATGGCAGACACCAAGAACCATCGGGTTAACTCCAGCAAGCTGCCAGCAGAGCAAGAGTAACTAGCTCTTACCAACCTTATCAGGCTGGAAAAACACACTCAAGGACTGAAATTCAGTAGAAGCAAATGGCTAAACTGGAAAGGTAAAGCAACTGGATGAAAGAATTTTGTGAAGTATTTCACCATTTGAAAGCATTTCATATTTTCTTACTTTTCTCATGCTATAGGAAGTGATTAGCCATTGTTTCTAAAAAGTCTTTTCTAAGAGCTGTGTTTAGCTATCTGCTATCTCTGAGGAAGTCACTCTATGTTGAGGTACTGTCGGAACAGATGTATGTGCTCAGGCAACAAGGCTGTGAACTCTGATGCTGAGCTCCCTACACAGACAAGGCATGAAGCACTCTTCAGCCTGCAAAAGTGCCAGTTTCCACTTTGCCCAGATGAAGAGGGAACTCAGGAGCACACAGGCCTCAAGTACAGGTCACAAGACAATCTTGTCCAGCCTGAGGAATTACACCAGGTTTACAGACCTGCAGCTAACGCAGCTTCCAAAGGGACATTAGCCACTCTGGATCCGCCATGGGGCCGGAAACTTGGAAGAGGATAAACCCATCAGATGCCAGTTTACCTTAGGCCTTCTGCTGTATGCTCCTTACTCTCTGTGGATGAAGTAAGCTGACTAACTAGAGATAAACCGCTTGCTGACAGCAGAAAAAAATGCAAAAGCTGCCACCACCAAGTCCTTGCACATCAACAAGTTAGGAAAGAGGCATTAGGACTTGAACATGCAGCTAGCACCAGGATCATCTCATGCGCTTCTGCATTGTCTCTGCGGTTAGAAAGCTCCAGCAAAGTCCAGCCCTCCGAAACGTAAAGTAAGAATGACTCCATGCCTCAAAGCATGGGAAAGGTCTGCAAAAAGGGAAAAAAAAAGAAAAGAAATTGTCCTGGTTCTGGCAAGGATAGAGTTAATTTCACAAGGAGCCAGGATAGGTGACCCAAGCTGGCCGGGGGCTATTCCATACCTGGTGACATCACGGTCACCATAAAAGTGGGGCTAGTCAGGCAGGGGAGGGGGGCGGTGTGGTTTTAGTGCGGTTCCTGGACAGGCTGAGCATCCGGTGGGTGGGTTGTTGGATCGGTAAATTGTTCTCTGTTGTCACCCATTGTGAATATCTGTTATTAGTGCTGCTGTTGATTGTTTCCCTCTCCCTTGCTGTCCCAGTAAACTGCCCTTATCCCAACCCTCGAGGCTTTGCCATTGTTTTTCCGTTCTCGAGGTCGACCCCTGGGGTTTTGGAGTCGGGCGTACAGAGGATCCGAGGCCCGCTACACTCCAACGGAAAAGGAGATATTGGCAGCCTACGAAGGGGTTCGAGCTGCTTCAGAGGTGATTGGCACCGAAGCACAGCTCCTCTTGGCACCCCGACTGCCAGTGCTGGGTTGGATGTTCAAAGAGAGGGCTCCTTCTACACATCATGCAACCGATGCTACGTGGAGTAAGTGGGTTGCACTGATCACACAACGGGCTAGAATAGGAAGCCCCAGTCGTCCAGGGATTCTGGAAGTGATCACAGACTGGCCAGAAGGGAAAGGTTTTGGAATGTCGCCAGAGGAGGAGGTGACACGTGCTGAAGAAGCCCCACCGTATAATAAACTAACAGAAGATGAGAAACCATATGCCCTCTTCACTGATGGGTCCTGTCGCATCATGGGAAAGCATCGAAGGTGGAAGGCCCCTGTATGGAGTCCTACACGGCGAGTTGCAGAAGCTGCTGAAGGAGAAGGTGAATCAAGCCAGTTTGCAGAGGAGAAAGCCATCCAGCTGGCCTTAGATATTGCTGAAAGAGAAAAGTGGCCAACACTGTACCTCTATACCGACTCATGGATGGTGGCCAATGCCCTGTGGGGGTGGTTACAGCAGTGGAAGCAGAGCAACTGGCAGCGTAGAGGCAAAGCCATCTGGGCTGTCCCATTGTGGCAAGATATTGCTGCCCGGCTAGAGAAGCTGGTTGTAAAGGTCCGTCATGTAGATGCCCACGTACCCAAGAGTCGGGCCACTGAGGAACATCGGAACAACCAGCAGGTAGATCAGGCTGCCAAGATTGAAGTGGCTCAGGTGGATTTGGACTGGCAGCGTAAGGGTGAATTATTTCTAGCTCGGTGGGCCCATGACACCTCAGGCCATCAAGGAAGAGATGCGACATATAGATGGGCCCGTGATCGAGGGGTGGACTTGAGCATGGATGCCATCTCACAGGTCATCCATCAATGTGAAACATGCGCCACAATGAAGCAAGCCAAGCGGGTAAAGCCTCTGTGATATGGAGGACGGTGGTTGAAATATAAATATGGGGAAGCATAGCAAATCGACTACATCATGCTCCCGCAAAGCCGCCAAGGCAAGTGCTATGTTCTTACAATGGTGGAAGTAACCACTGGATGGCTGGAAACATATCCTGTACCCCATGCCACTGCCCGGAATACTATTCTGGGTCTTGAAAAGCAAGTCCTGTGGCGACATGGCACCCCAGAGAGAATCGAATCAGACAATGGGACTCATTTTCCGAACAACCTCATAGACACCTGGGCCAAAGAGCATGGTATTGAGTGGGTGTATCACCTCCCCTATCATGCACCAGCCTCTGGGAAAGTTGAAAGGTACAATGGACTGCTAAAAACTACCCTGAGAGCAATGGGTGGTGGGACCCTCAAACTGGGACACCCATTTAGCAAAGGCCACCTGGTTAGTTAACACTCGGGGATCTGCCAATCGAGCTGGCCCTGCCCAATCAAAATTTCCACGCCCAGTAGAAGAGGATAAAGTTCCTGTAGTGCGCATAAAAAATATGTTGGGTAAAACAGTTTGGGTTATCCCTGCTTTAGGCAAAGGCAAGCCCATCTGCGGGATTGCTTTTGCTCAGGGACCAGGGTGCACTTGGTGGGTGATGAGAAAGGATGGGGAAGTCCGGTGTGTACCCCAAGGGGATCTGATTTTGGGTGAAAATAGCCAATAAATTAAATTGTTCGATGTTAATAGCTATATACTGTATCAATGGTATGACCATAAGAATCACCCAAAACTAATGAAGGATGGACTTTGAAACTGAAGAAAGTGCCATGATGATGGAACTAGAACTGACTTCAACTGGTGCCCAGGAACTTCATCGAAAAATCACATCTTTGACGTCCAGACTGCGAGCATGGACCATACCAGATACACCAGCCGTGAAAAAAAACCAACTCCGGATGCAGCGTGCAACAATCCAGCAGCACGCACCATTGTTCCTGCTCTGAGACACTGTAATGGCAGATGGAACCCAAAGCCATGGACTAAATGAACTCAATGGACACTTTAGAGCGATGGCCCATGGAGTAAGAGGATGGTGTCAGTGAAATAATCTGGGCATGACGTAGATGGTATAGAATAAGGGGTGGATAATGTCCTGGTTCTGGCAAGGATCGAGTTAATTTCCCAAGGAGCCAGGACAGGTGAGCCAAGCTGGCCGGGGGCTATTCCATACCAGGTGACATCATGCTCACCATAAAAGGGGGCTGGTCGGGCAGGGGAGGGGCGGCGCAGTTTCGGCGCGGTTCCGGGACGGGCTGAGTGTCTGGTCAGTCAGTTGGTCAGTCGGTCGGTGGTTTGGTAAATTGTTCGCTATTATCACCCATTGTTAATATTTGTTATCAGCACTGTTGTTGATTGTTTTTTTCCCTCTCCCTTGCTGTCCCAGTACACTGCCCTTATCCCAACCCTTGAGGCTTTGCCGTTGTTTTTTTTCCCGTTCTCCTCCCCGTCCCGCTGGGGAAGGTGAGTGAGCGGCCACGGGGCACTCAGCTGCCAGCTGGGCCTAAACCACGTCACCTTCATACCAGTCTACCTCTCAGTATTTACCCAATCTTTTCTACTTTAATTTAAAATGTCTGTAAATGCATTTTTCAGTGAATTCTGATAGTGTTGTTGTGGTAAAGCTCATTTAGTTCATGACACACTTCTGCTGCCCTACTACGATGCCAAATTCTCAAGAGGAAACTGAGAATGAGCCCTCAGGCATCTGGCAAACACTGAATCAACCCATCCAAGAATCTGACTTTCACACCAAAAGAGATACTTTCTAGAACACATTACTGGTTTTGCTCACATTCAAAGTCCTCTGAAACTGCTAATTAAACCTAATAGTTCTTATTTAACCATCTGTAAAATAGAGTACAGGAAGACTCTGCTTAGGGATTTCTTGCTCTCTATGGGCATCTTTTACAATTAATTTTGTTGTGTAGAGCCATAGTTTGTAAAAGTCATTTCAATGGTTAAATTTTCATAACAAATTAAACTTAGTGAACCTGTGACCACACAGAACGTATATTTTATGTTTTCAATCAGTTTTGAAACATTGTAGTGTACTTCCTGCATCTTATTTTTGGAATTTGCAGTTGTGTCAGCTTTGGATTTTCCAGTTGATAGTTTCCGCATTTCAATTTCGATTTCTCTTGTAAGTCGAAGAACTCGCTTCATCTCTTTCTCCTGTCTAGGTATCGCTCTCCTTTCCTATTCACTTCCATGTCTTCTTGGCTCTGGTGTCAAAATAGATAGACAGAACATGTTGTGCATCACTTATTGGAGGGAAAGTCTATGCTCTGTTCAAAACGTGTTAAGAATTAAACTTCCAACACAAGACGCAAGATGGCGGTTCTAATCTCAGTTACCTGAATGGTTGTTTTAAACGTTGAGAACGTTTTAGCGTGTGGATTTCTTTTCCTCCAAGTTGGTGCATTGTCAGAGCCTGAAGTATATTTGTCTGTAGAAACAAGACAGGCACTGTTTCTTAATTTCAGCTGCAGGTTAGGGAAAGACTCTCTTAGGCCTGGTAGGCAAATTAAATATTACATTAGCGGAAGTATCAATGAATACATTGGGTGACTCAGACACCACCTCTGAAATACAAGGTAGTATTCAATATAGATTTTCCCTCTAGAGCTCTAAAGATCACCAGTAATCTCGCAGCGTTTCCGTCAGGCTCACAGGATCTTCCAAAGGAGGCGGATTGTGCCACAGACATCCTTGACTTGGACAAAGTGTATGTTCCTGTGTAGAAAACCTGCCCAAAGGCATCATCAGTTGCTTTTAGATTAGACTAATCCACAATCCAGTCTCCTTTGTTGTCCCTGCCTGGGAAAGCACTAGATGCAAGGCAGTGTTATGGTTTTGTACCAGGTGGTTGATTTTGCATCAGAGTATGCTGCCCAATGACTGACTAGTTTTCTGTAAACCTCCCTTAGAAATCATTCATATGAATACTCTGGCTTTCTGTTAATTCCAGATTAATTCCATTAATTCAGATTACTAATTCCACAATAGTCCTAAATTTTTCCTTTTGCACACAGCATGTCAGTCTTACCATAGTTTTCGGTTTGGGTCCAAACTCTTCTATTTGCCTCAAGCTGATTCTTTTGTTTGGAGCCTTTCCCAGCATAGGGCTCAGGTACTGCTGAAAAGAAAGGTAGCGAAAGTGCTAATGGTTGTTTTTACGACACAAAGGCTGATCGCCTGTTTTTGGGGGTGTTGGTTTTTTCATTTTTTTAAAACGCTCTATCCTTTTTCAACCTGGGAAATTGATAAGACGTCTTCTTCTCATTAACAATGTTCTCTCTCTAATCTCTATGCCAATCTGTCCACATTTAATCAAAGCAAACATTAACAGAAAAGAAAAAAGAAAAACCCCACAACTGTTCGTCCCTGAGACGAAGCAGTGATGTTGGATCCGTTCAATGTCTTTGACCGCTTCTGGCTTAGAAGGCTTCTCATGATGAGTGTGAAAATCTTCATGAATACTGTATTTTGGGGTTACAGTTTAAAAGTACAAACATTGGCTTTAATCCACATACGCATTTGTAATAACTGCGAATCAAAAGCCGCGTGCAATTTACGTGTGTGTCACAGAGGGGAACAAATCCTTTTCCAAAGTCAAAGTGTAACATCTACATGGGAACCCAATGCAAAGGGGCTCCACAGCATGGGGTGGCAACCCTGATCTGCGTGTCGCTACGAGGTAACTCCGTTAGCAACAAACCAGGAACCTTAATTAGCATGTTCCTGCCTACCGGTGCTTATTTCTCACGTGTTGCACATGAGGCACGCTTTTCCTCTGTCTCAGCTGCATCATCAGTTCAGCTAGGTGTTGTCCTGAGAGCTGAACAACTGAAATGACGTGGCATGCAAAATAACTTCAGTTTATAACTTTATATAGGTTCAATCCTCAGGGACATCAGTGGCACAGTTTACAGCATGGGCCCACACATAGTTGTAACAGCTGAACTGCTGTTGCTGATGTGGTGACAAGGAGCATTGCAGAACTACCAGTGAACGGCCAAAGCTTCAACCTTGTCACGTTGGCTTTACCCCCGATGTCAACATACCTGGTGGTAAGGGTATTCTACTGCGGACGTGTCTGGTTTATAACTTCACAGAACCAATTCTTTTCCAAAATCAAGCAGGAAAAATTCAATTGGAATCAGCATAGAGGATTTTTTTTTTCCCTAGAATAATGCTAAACCAAGCAGAATGGTAAAGAGTGGTTTTGATTGTTATAGTTAATGGTGCAGTGTGAGAAAGAGTCTCTAGAACATAACAAAGAAAGAATAACTCAGATCTAAAATAGTGAAGCTTAATGCGTGCACGTTCAAGTTTTTTTTACTTAGCACATGATGTTCAGCAATGAGATGCTGATGCTAAAGTGTATTACCTCCATTTTCAAAGGATCCACGATCTATTCTGGGAATACTCTTTGCTGGTACTGTCGTTCCTGAACTCTCTCCTCCTCCTTTGGCGTTCTTAATGTTGTAGGAATTGTATCACCATGGCCTGGAAGGGCACCAGAAAGAGTGGTTTAGCTGCTTGTGTGTAAGCACAGGGAATGGCGCTGCCATTCTCTTCCTCCCGTCTCTATGAGCTCGTGATAAGTTCAGTGCAAGTTCCTTGAACCTCTCATTTTATATTCTTCTTTCTCTTTTCCTAGGTATTTGGATCCCGACTAGTGTAACTGGAGCACCTGATGAATAACTCTCACGGTGTCTAAGAAAGTTCCATAATGCACAGGTTAAAGACGACTGTGGTTCCAGAGCTAAGGAACCAGCTACAAATTACCTGCTCGGTCCTTAGCTTCTCACTTTTCATGAATGATATTCATCAGTGATCCTGTCTGACTGAATTTCTGGTATTTTCAAGATGCATGTCATCGTGGTACCAAAAACCTCAGAGAACTGTCTGGAAGAAATGCTTTGGGGAAACATCTCTCTCCTTTTCTCGGAATGTATCTAATTCTAAAGAAAGACCTATATTAAAACCTGTATTCGTCTGTTTGTTGCGGATTTCCTTGTCGATAGTCTAAATATATCTCAATACTTGCCAGAAATGGCTTCTCAAAACTAGTTTAATAAGAAACATCTGAAAGGTGTGAAACAACGATATTCTTTTTTATTAAAAGTAGCAGGTCATATTTCTGCCCAGCAATTTTGGATGACTGATTTACTGATTACTCTGGTGTCGTCTTACAGTAAGAACATAACTCTCTCCTAACACGGAGCTGTATTATTACTTATTCAGTAAAAAAACCTAATGTGGATTTTTGTCAGTCATGCCACTTGGTCAAGAATGACCATGGGAGGTAAATATTTATTAATTTGTATTTCTTTGACCTTAATTCTGTTGGGTCAAGCCCAACATTCAAAAGAAAATGGAAATCTTTTGTTACCATCCTTTATAAGACACCTGAGAGCGCCGCAATCAGAAATTGAAACTACATTCCTAACCTCAGGATGGTTCAAATTAGACGACAGCAATCTTGATCGTGAAGAAAAATTGGAGGGAAGACCTCTGTTGTGTGTCTCAGGAAAGTAGACATAGGCTTAATAGCCCATTTCTACCTTTTCCCTCGCCACTGGACACAGGCAGTCGCCACGTGTGTGACACTACCCATGTATATGGGGAAAAAGTAGTGAAGTCTTTTGACGCTCTTTGTCATACGCTATCCTTCATTGTCACTAATTTAAAGAAGAGGGGAGGAGGGGCAAGCGACATAGTAGTTTCTCCCTGTGACAGTAATTTTAAAAGTGGTAAACGTTGTCCAAGAAGATGAAAAGCACTTGCCTTTCTGCAAGTCTCGCTCGGTAGCTTCCAAGGGTAATAGCTCATTTTCCCGAGGTGAAGACACAGTTTTTGTTGATTGGTGTTCCTGAGGGTACTGAATCCCGTAATACTCTCCTAAACGTACCCCAAGAGGAGAAAAAAAAAAACCCAATGTTTACTGTATCGGCAGTATTGCTGTTTAGGGAAGAGTGACTATATTGCTGTTGAGGAAAGAGTGACTAATTTCCTACTTACCCGATTTATAGCATATTTCCTTTATTGCTCTTTCCTCTTCCATGTCTGCAGCAGTCTCAGGCACCCAGTCAGGAACACCTGTAGGAAGTGTTTTTAAAAGGTTACGCGGTATCTGTACAAAGACCTTCCACAATTCTTAATGGTCAAATACCAACGTGAGTTTCATTTTGGTCAGGGTTTGTTTTTTTCTGACTGCAAGCCCTGATTCTGGACAGAAAAATGATTCCTTAACAGCAGGAGTTTCCAGCTGCAGTGGAATTGCAGTTACAACGTGTATACAACGAGCTCTGCCCAAAGTTACTCTGCTGCAATGTCTGCCGGCAGAGCTGGTGAAGGGAGTGCTCCTTGTCTGTCTCAGTTAAGGCCGCTAAGAGCAGCAAAGCCCTACTTTTTATATTGTTTAAATTAAGGTGGCTTCCTGGGACTGAAACCGAGTTAGGAAGCGCTAACAGGCAGCCCTGAAGGGCAGGGGGAAAGTGAAAAGCAGCTTGGGGCGGCCTGAGAACTAGCACAGGAATTTGCGGAGTGCACGCGTGAGAGCAGGTCGGTCTCTCGCTTTCACTCCCTGGGACTGCACAATTCATTCCTTCCCAATGAGTCTCTCAGTCAAGGGTTTAACTACATTACAAAACCTAAACAAAATCTAGTATATCAATAAATGTATACACATACACATTCAGTTAAACTCATGAAGAGTTTTGAGGGGATTCTCTTTGCCAGATTGAAATTATTTAAGGGGAAGTCACACAACTACCTTTTGTAAAGCAACCTGTGACTTCACCTTCAGTGAGGAGCGTGTACAGCCCCTGGTCAAAAGTTTGTTTCCCAGAAAAGAAGTACCTCCTGAACTTGTCATTTCGTCCCCAAATGTTGAGAAATTTTGAAGAGTGACTACCAGTTCCAATATTTTGGAGATTACGTCAAAAACCCGTCAACACCTCTTTTCTCAAAACAGGGTGGTTTGATGGCTATGCTAATAAATCAGTTGCAAAGTACATTGCGAGAGTGGAAAACCCCCTTCTACCTCCTGGTAAAAGAAAGAAAAAATTGTTTACTGTTCTCCTCCTCTTCATCATCGTCCTCATCGTTGTCTTCATCGTTGAGGTTTATAACCAGTGGAGGGTGAATTGGTAGTAAAATATTCTTTCTATTTCTGAGTGACTCTTGACCATGGGCTGGGTGCGGAATCCCTTCTTGGACCCCTTGTTGCAATGGGGCAGCTGCAGAAAAGAACATTATATTCATTTTGTTAGGAGGGAACTGGAAGGTCAAATCCAGGTTCAGGCCAGCAGGTATCTTCTTGAAATCATTGCCAGCATTGCCATACTGAAGGAGTCATTAACTAGAGGGATTATGCCTTTTCGGACAAATCTTCTGCTGAGGTCGGCAAAAGAGCATCTTCCAAGTACAGAAAGTCTGAAAAAGCAGGTAGATATTTACACCATGGGACAACATGTGATCAGTAATACGGGGGCTGAAGTGAGTCAATGAGTTGAGAACTCAACCTGTGAAAATAGTTTAAACATCCTGAATAATAGGCAGGCCATGGCATCAGTTTTAAATTTTGAAGAGTTTAGCAATGCTAAGCACACGAGTACTGATGTTTAGCTTGTCGACAATTTTTTTCTCTCACAATTTTCTGAACCACAACTCTCTCTACTAAGTGCAAAGTGTAGATTTTGAGAAAGAACATGAAGTTCATGAAATTAATTTACGCTGAATTAGATGCTTGTGCATCTCTTGCTTGCCCACGAGCAGCATGCGTATCATGTTAAAGGCACTTCAGTAACACTCCTGCAGAGCAGATTGGTTGTATCTCGTGCAAGAGAAATTAAGATACAACGCTTCACTTGGTAGAGCCTTTATTTATTAATTTCATTAGTAATTTATTTATTGATTTAATTTATTAATTTGTTCCAAACAACAAACTGGAAATACATCTGCAGACACAGCACTCTAATCTGATGTTGTCTATACAAGGGCTGTCTCACCCATATAACAGGTTGTGCTCTATCAACAGATGCTGCTACTGGTGGCCCTAACAACCTCCTCCCTCCAACCACACACGCTGCTTTTCATTTCTCTTAAGTGCTTACCTGCCCACTAACCATTTTCACTCCTGGAGAGATTTCGTCTACCCAAGGAAGGCAACATTTTCACGCCATGGATCTTAGCAACCTAAATTGCCTTTTGTGACTTCATCTTTCATGTCACCGATAGTTACAAAGATTCGGAAGAAGACAGCTAAAAAAAGTCATATGGCAACCTTATTCAGATGCCAATACAATTCCTTTCTTTGCCTTCAACTTGCCGGGATCGCGGATCATACCTGATTGATTTGCCATGGTACATTTCTTGACCTGCACGTGTGCTACGTAAGCGCTGGAAGGACGTTTTTGTGCATTTACTTACTCTACTGGAGAAACGGCTGAGAAAATATTTTTACTCACTGTTAGTCGGTGGCAAAAAAAGTCCATTTATAAAACGAGGTTTGCTGTGATGGAAGGCACAAGTGATCCTCAAACAGCCTGAGGGTCGTGTTTCCCAGAAACAGGAGATGTTGCTGTACTTCTGCTGCAGGAGAAAACAGGTTTCAGGTACTGTAAATACAGCAATAAAACTGGGCTAAATGGATTCACATACAGCGTACTGCTGTGAACATATGACTAAGATTTTGTGGGACCACGCGCTGCTAGTTTAGAACATGTAAAGTTATCTTAAGCTCCAGGTAACTCTAAAGTTATCTTGAGCTAGGGCAAGGGAGCTTTTGTGATGTTGGTAGATGAGAATAGGAGCAAAGCAGTCTCCTTGCTGTACTGCAGTGCGTGCAGTATCACGGGGTACCGGTGGTTTCTTAATGAGTTTCTGTGTCATTTTTTAAAGGACATCAAAGTCACACTTGAAAATAGTTGAGTACGTGACGGGAAGTTCCACCCAGTTCCAGACATTAGCAGCTGGGTCTCGGAGCAGCATCTCCAAAACACGCCACTTTTGGACTGTCGTCGGGACAGCTGGGCCACCCCCCGAGACACGCTGGGGTCTGGAGCCACAGCCCATCTCCGTGGCATTAACGCCTCAGTCCCCGATGCTGGAATGCATGCAGTAAGCAAGAGCCCTCCACCCAGCCCTGGATTTGCACCAGGTGGAAGAGAAATATGTCTTTGAAGGACAAACCCGTTTTGAAGGACTTTGTTTTAAATGACTGATTTTGCAGAAATTCAGGTAGTCGCTACAAGCAGAAATTATAAACGTGGCCTACTTATTAACACAACCAATATTGTGTTGAGCCGGTAAGAGAGCAATGAGAGATCTTTATGTGGGCAATTATTAACCGATGTGTTCTGAGTGTATCTGAGCCGCGTTCACAGGAGAAATTGTCCATCGCTTAGATGATCGTGAGCTCTTCTCCCTGCTTCTGAAAATCAGCTGTTTGACCTACAGATGGGGCCAGGACCCACGCAGAGTGGCATAGCGACGTCTAACTTTACATAACCACCCTCCCTTTCAAGACAGATATGTCAGGAAAATCAAGGATACAAACCACTCTACAATCTACAGCATTTACCTGTGCGTAGGGGGAACAAAAATGGAAAGAGCGGTCATTCCCAGCTGTGGCCATTTCCAGCTCTCGGGCTTCTCCTCCACTCTCTTAGTACCGGCAGAACGGACCTGAAAACGTTACAGCTCTCAACATTCAGGCAAACCGTAATCGTGTCCTGAAAGCAGTAGTTCTCTCTCCAAACCTGCACCTTCAGACCTGAGCTCTGCTGCTTTTTGGAAAGAAAACTCCAACAGACGGCGAAAGACGCTTGAACGAAGGAGCTGCTACCTTCTCCGGGCTTGTTGAACCGACGAAGGCAGTTGCTAGCCGGTATAGAATGTTACGTTACGAAAGCTTCCAACTGCTCCTCCAGCTCGTGACCTCAGCATGATGGTGCTATGTGGCCTGTCCAGCTTGAACACCTTCCTCTCTCTCCATCGCTTCAGAGTAAAGTACGGAAAATCGGACTGTTTCAAAGGGTCTCCCATTCTGGTGTTTCTTTAACGTAAACCGGAACAAACCCATTTGGCAGGGCTACAAGAATACCCAACTTCTTGCTGTAGGAACTGTGGTCTTAGAAACAAATCTTTCATACCACAAAGACAAACCTTATCCTTTGACTAGTTTTCCCACCAAAACCCTTTTGGCCCGTGTTTTTCTGGCAGCACCTCTTTCTTTGGATGGAGAAACTTGCTGCTTCGTGTTAGTACGCTGCTAGCTGCTAACGGCTGACGTTGTTGGGGTTCATTGCTTTTCCTTGCTTCCATGATGTCCACTGCCACAGCTAAAGCAGAAAGAACAGCGTGCACTTGTGTCCCTAATTAACACCTCTGTTCTGGTTCCTCGTCCGAGGCTGCCTCTGAACAGACAATCTCCAGGCGGGGAAAGGAAGTTTCAGTCCTGGAAAGCGGTCAGGCAGGCTGTGACCCCCAGGACATGGGGTCACGGTTCCCACGCTGAGTGACCTCAGTGACTTGGAGATGACACTTCAGGTGCCAGAGACTCCACGGGCACAAACGGTACGAGGCTGGCTCAGCGGTGGTTACGCCCAAGCTGGGGGAGAAGTACGGAGACATTGAAACGACTGGAAGTTTTCAGGTCTCTCGAGGAGCCGATCAATTTGGTTGTGACTCAGGTATCAGGAGATGGCCCGAAGAGCTGTGAAGAGAGAAACGATGTGAAAGGGCTCCCACCTGGAGTACTGCGTCCAGCTCTGGGGGCCCCAGTACAAGAGAGACATGGAGCTGCTGGAGCGAGTCCAGAGGAGGGCCACGAAGACAGTCAGAGGGCTGGAGCCCCCCTCCTGTGAAGACCAGCGGGGAGAGGTGGGGCTGTTCAGCCTGGAGAAGAGAAGGCTCCGGGGAGACCTTAGAGCAGCCTTCCAGTACCTGAAGGGGGCCTACAGGAAAGCTGGAGAGGGACCGTTTACAAGGGCATGTACTGACGGGGCGAGGGCTAATGGCTTTAAACTGCAGGAGGGTAGACTCAGATTAGATACGAGAAAGAAATTCTTCACTGTGAGGGTGGTGAGGCGCTGGAACAGGTTGCCCAGAGAAGCTGTGGATGCCCCCTCCCTGGAAGTGTTCAAGGCCAGGTTGGGTGGGCCTTTGGGCAACGCGGTCAAGTGGAGGGCGTCCCTGCCCATGGCAGGGGGCTTGGAACTAGATGATCTTCCAACCCAAACCAAGCTGTGATTCTATGCCTGTCCCCTGTGGAAGGGACCCCACGCTGGAGCAGGGCAAGAGCGTGAAGAGGAAGGGGCGGCAGAGAGAACGTGGGATGAACTGAGCGCAACCCCGACTCCCCGTCCCCTTGCGCCGCTCGCGGGGAGCACGTAGAGCAAAAGCAGGGGGGAACTTGAGCCCGGGAGGAAGGGGGGGCGGGGGAAGGTGTTTTAAGGTTTCGGTTTTATTTCTCATTACCCCACTGGGATTTGCTTGGTCATAAATGAGGAGGGGAGCGACAGAGCAGCTTTGGGGGGCACCTGGCGTGCCGCTGTCACCGAAATTCGGGAATGAAAGAACCCTCATTACCACCAATTTGGCATTAAGAAGCAGGCATTTCCTTTATTGCAGCGCTGGGTGTCAGGAGGATAGATCCTCAAACCAGGCACACCTAATGCTGGTTCTCTTGTCATATTTATACACAAACGTTACAAAGATTACAAAGTGGTACGCTCCCCGTTACAATAATTGGTTCCTATTTCTTTGCCTAGTATGCAAACTAGAAGGCATGCTCAGTTCCTTTCTCCGCCTCTATACTATCTTATTAGTAGCTGGTATAGTTTGGGTAGGGGGCTTATGGGTCGGTGCTCCTGGGGACCCTGGCCCAAATTACCTTTCCCCTAGTTTCTCAGTATTTCGGTGTTGGTAGTTGCTTGCTATACGCCTCAGCAAGATAAGGATGTTGCTGGAGGCAATGAATGGCCTCCCTTTCTGCAAGGTATGTACATAAGGACCTTGAAGTGTCTTGGAGCTCCTCCTTTTTCTCATGATGCGTAGCAGGTGCTCATTCTAAGAATCGTTAGCCTTCTGCCTAAAGTAATAATGACTAGTTTCTTATCACATATAATACAAGGAGGCCTTCATTACAGGCCTTTCTTCTTGGCTACATTTTCTTAGGATGTGTCCTAGAAGCAGGCCTTCGTTCCAGGCCTATCTTTTTGGCTCCACCGGCAGGGTCAACCCGCCACAGACGGGCCCAGGGCCGTGTACCGAGGCAGAGAGCCTGGGGAACAAACAAGAGGAGGCAGCTGTCCTGACGGAGGCCAAATGGGGCGCGGAGAGGTCCCCGCACCCACCCTGGGGACAGGGCCTCCACGCCCCAGGCCCGTGGCACCCCGGCAAGCAGAAAAGACAGCCTGAGGAAAGGCTGCCCGGCCAGGGGAACGGCACCGCCAAGGGCTAAGGGCCGCCGCCGCGGCGCGCCCCGGGCCACCAGGCGGCCGCCTCAGCCCGGCGCCGAGCACAGCTGGGCCGGGGCGGCCCTGCCGCGGCGGGAGCCGCCGCTGTGGAAAGCCGAGCTGCCGCAGGCCCGCGGCCGGGCCCCGCCGGGCGGCGCAGAGCGGCGGAGCCAGCGCCTCGCTGAGGGCTGCTGGAGAGAGGCGACCGCCCCGCGCCCCGCCCCGCCGTCCCCGGCGAGCGCTCGGCCGTCCGGCCGTCCGGGGCCATGAGCCGGCGGGGCGCGGTGCAGCGGCAGCTGCCGGCTCTGTTCGGGGCCGAGGTGAGGGAGGAGCCGTCGGCCAAGCGGGAGCGCCAGGTGGCCGGGGCGGCACGGGGCCGGGCGGGAGGCAGGCGGGGCCGCAGTGCCGGCGGCGGGGCCGGGACAGGCAGCAGCACGGAGCGTGTCAGGTCCGCCCGGCCCGGCCCGGCTGCGGGGAGGGGGACAGCCGGGTGGCGGGAGGTGTCGCCGCAGGTCTGGAGCGAAAGGCAGGGTAGAGGTTTCCGTAGGGCTCGCCCCTGGCATGCGGGAAAGGAAGGTCGTTTGGGGGCCGTTTCAGCTCTGTCCCGCTCCTTTCCTGCCAGCTGCACCCCGGTGTCGGCCCTGAGGTTGCGTTTGCTTTTTCCAAGTGTAGGGAACAGCCAGGGCAAGGAACGGGGCCGCTCCAACATGCCGGCCCTGGGAGCTTGTGAGCCTTGTGGGGGAAAAATAAGCTTCGCTCTCTTTTTTCTTCTTTCTCGTCTTTCTCGTCTTTCTTTTTTCTTCCCAAGTCACCATGAACGCGTGATGGAGCCCTGCTTTCCTGGGGATGGCTGAACACCTGCCTGCCGATGGGAAGTGGTGAGCCATTTCCTTGTCTTGCTTTGCTTGCGCGTGTGGCTTTTGGTTTACCTATTAAAGTGTCTTTATTTCAGGCCACGAGTTTTCTCACTTTTTCTCTTCCGCTTCTCTCCCCCATCCCACCATGGAGTGCAGGTTTCTCATGCTGACTAGAGGCCTTGTTTCACTTCGTTTCCACTTTTGTTGTGTGATCTATTGGATTACAGCTGTTGTGACTTCACCTGTCATTAAACATCTTGACCGCAAAGTGGTAGTTACCGTAAAGATAGTCGGTGTTTATAGGTTGGTTTAAGTGAAGGTGCCAGTCAAGGAACTACTCCGGTTCTCAAATGTCCTATGGGTGGGACATTCCTTGCACACTAGAACTTGTATAGTAAAGGGTGTGTAATTTCTCTGGGGAAGAGTAACAGAAGCGTGGAGGTTGGGAGGAAATGAGAAGATGCATTGCATTAAAAGACCTCTGAAACTGCAAAGTGAAAACGTACTAGTATTTATTCATCTTAGAAATGATGCCTTAGAACATAGTCTGCAAAAGTCATTTCAACAGTCAAATTTTCATAACGAATTAAACTTAGTGAACCTGTGACCACACAGAACGTATATTTTATGTTTTCAATCAGTTTGGATTGGACCTGAACACAAAACATGGGGTTTTGACCCTGCCTTCTCTAATATAAACACACAGCAGTACTGCATTATTAAAAAAGCAACAAAACCAAACATGCAGAGCAATAACATGAAAACTCTTTCAAAGCAAAACTTCACCGCGCTTTTCTCCATCTGGGAAGAAAATGAGAGGACAAACACATGGCGAATGTTAGCCAATAAGAGAAGGCACAGCCAGTGTGAGAAGGAAAAGCAACTGCATCTTCCAGCAACCGTCAGCACTGAAACAGTTTAACTCAAAAGGCGGGCATTTAATTCTCCCCCTGGTACAGCACAGAACAGCTGCTTAGGTACTCACCTGGTTTTACAGAGTGCTTGGGAGTTTGAGATCGTACTACTAAATCTTTATTCCCTTTGTGGGTCTGACCTTTAGGCTTCTGCTAAATAAAGTCAGTGACTAAACTGAGATGCACCATCTGTTTCTGCAAGGGCTAGAAATCATAACATTAAAAAACTATACTGTATCTCTCTTCTCAAATGTGGCAACGTTTAGCAATTTGAGCTACACTGTGTAGCAGTTTATGCACCTATTTTCCCAAAAGCTTTTCTTACAGCATGTAAATGCTCTTTTCAATTTGGGCACAGTAGAAGGAAAAGGAATGTACTTATGGTGGGATACCTGCCTTTGACGTGACATATTAAAACCCAAGTTCATCCTGACATAATCAAAATAAAAGTTTTTTATTCAGTTCATGACATTTCCGATTGGGTATTCTATTTGCCCAAATACTTATTCCATGTAAAGAAATGTGAAGCATAAATACAGTGCAAGAGCAGCAAAACAAAATGCACCCTCTCAGAACAGAAGCAGGGAGAACTTCAGAGAACTATTTAAAATAGCACAAGCCTAGCAATTTGCTGTTGTAGCTCAAGAGCAATTAGTACAGAGAACAGCTCTGGGTTCCTGATAGACTGGTAAGCCTGTTTTCCAATTCCCAACTTGTCTTTCCCTCCCAGATGCTTTTGTTTTAAAATTGATGTTATTCTTCACCGAGGTTAAGATTTGCAAGATAAATAATCCCCTGCTTTATGTGGACTGAGCGTAGTAGAGTAATAATTTCTTAAAACTGTTCTGCGAATGGTAAAGAAGCCCAAAGGGGATTGTTCCAGTAGAGTTACAAACACAGCTGCTGCTGTGAGCAACACAGAAGTTGCTGTCCCAATGCCTGTAGGAAGTGAAATATTCTCGTCACTTCAGAAGGATTGTGGCAAGGCATAACACAGTCCGTCAGAGAGCTTTAATGAAAGGAAAAATTGTTTTAACAAAGCAAACAAGAACATTCCTGTGAACAGCAGATGGCCTAAGAACTGGTCAGGAGATGGCACTGAAGCAGCCTGAGAGCTATCCCTAGGCAAACCATAGTGAGACTTCTCCTGTTTTATTCAATTCAGGACGTAACAGTCTCTCTCTGCCACTCTTCTTACTCACATGTTGCATCTGGATGACGGGCATGTTATGTTAGGCCTTACAGCTTTAGCAAACAGCTCGGCAAAAATGCATGAGACCACCACTAAGTCCCCTTCCTGAAGCGGATGAAGAGTGACAAACAGCAGAATTTACAGAAGAGACATCTGGATGCTAAGTCGACAAACCAAGAGGACTTCTCTACAAAAGCAAGGAGGAGCATGCTTTATATAACATGTATACAAGGCCAAGAGCAGCAGAAATTATTTTTTTTAAATTTTTTGTTTTTTAAAGATTTACATTACACTTGCAGTCCTCCTCAGGTGCTGAGGCTATTACACTAGCTTGCATTTGTGCATGCTCAGAGCCAATGCTTCCTCTTTGACACAATCCACTTTGGTATACATACACGCTGTCAATGAGACCTAGCTGCCGCATTCTGGGATTCTTGCATAATTTTATTTTTTTTAATCAAGTCTGACACTTTTGCCCCGAGCAGGGATGAAATAAAAGGCCATACGCTATCGGATGGCCTTGTTAGCCAGGATACTTGTGGCTTCTGCCAACAGTAGTTAGAAAGCAGTGTTTGAGCCAAGCCTCAGCTTGGCTCACAGACCCTGGACTAACTCTGCATAATGCCGAAGGGCTGCTGGAGGTGAGCAAGTCTGAAACAAAGCCTCCAAGATGGGTTCTGCTGCTGCCTAACCTTGCAGGCACCTAAAATACTTAGAAAGCTGGGCTCTTCACAGACTTGCGTAGGTGTCTAGAGTTCTCATCAGATCCCTCTCCCTTGCCTGAGCAGGGAGAGAAGCATTTTTGCAGGCAGAGTTGGAAAGGCTGTTGCCACGCTCAGCTGGAGGGTGCTGGCCCCACAGCAGAGACATAATCGACTGTGCAAACCATCCTGGTCCATCTCGGTGTAAAACAAAGCTGGTCACCTTAAGTTGTCTTTCACAGAGAGTCATGTAATTTCAGTAAGCCATTCACGATATTGAAAAACTTCTCTCCTTAGTCGTACCTTTATTGTCTCTATCCCAACTTAATTCTTTACTTCCACAGAAGCTCATGAAATAAGGACCTAACGTGACAGATTTGAGTTTTCTTCTCAAGTGAGAGGAGCAGAAGGTTCCCATGAAGTGTGTATGAGCTACTTACACCCCTATGGGTGCTTCTTTTTTTGCTTTCCCTGCGAGCCACCACCACCTTGGAGAGGAGATGATACAGAAAGAAACTGCAGACATCTGCCTGGCCTCTGTCTAGCAGCTCACCTGTTGCATAGATGTGTCACACACAGCGCCTCCAGAATTTCTCAGCTGTTCTCTACTCATGCTCTTCAAAACAACACCAAAAAACCCCCAAACAAGTTAAACCCCATCGTTTATGACTACCAGGGGTTTTAGTAATAACAAAGAGAACAAAAAGCCTTTACAAATCAATGCTGCCACTGTGCTACCAAACGCCTAGGGAGAACTGAAATTCAAACCACTGCTTTTCAAGAGCTGATGCTAACAGTTGTATGTAAGCAGTAAGACCATCTGCTCCGAGTGATTTTGAAATGCACTGTGCAAGCTGTATTTCAGACAGGCTTGCAGTAAGGAGGGCCGATCTCATCGGGACTCAAACTGAGCAGAATCAGAATTAATTTGTGGAGAGAAGACTTCAAAGCAAACCCCAGGCTGAGCTCATCAGCACTAGAAAGATGGATCTGTCCTCCAAATTGTGTCGTCTTAGTTTTTATTCTTTGAACAAAGTACCAGGCTCACCCTTTGTTTTCTTTCAACAGGAGGCCACTGGCAGCCAGGTGGGACCAGGGGAATCTGCGGCAGCTCAGGCATGCTTATTCCAGCACAGCTGCTCTGAAGATAATGCTGGGTGGGGAAGCACCGTGCACACGGTTAGGTTAGCCAGCTTCTCCTGGCACACACGATGGCAGAGGCGAGGCCGGAGCAATGCCAATAAGAAATGGAGGCCTAGCTCTGGGAAACAGCTAGAGCAGAGCCAGTTGCAAAAGGCTAAGGCTTAGCATGCGAGGTCAGATGAGGTATTGAGGAGTTTGAGGGTTTCTAGTTTAGCTGGTTCATCTGGGGTTGTTTTTTTAAAAAATAATGCTAAGGTTCTTTAAAAAAAAATCACCTAGTTCCATCTTTGATTTCTTTAAGCATGGACTGGAATTTATGACTCAGGATAAGCTTCTTTTAGGTTTAATTTGCAACCCCATGAGCAGCACAAATACAGTGTAAGAATTACTCCTTTTGAGTTAGTAGTAGGAAAAAAAAATTCTTAATTGGTTACTGACAGAGATTCCTCGATTCTATTCCAAAAGGAATTTCATGGTCATTGAACATTTCCTGGTATACTTCGTAAAAAAGGATCACTGGTCCCAGTATCCTGTCCTAGCTCCGCATGGGGTAATTACATTATCCTACTGATGGTCTTATTTAGCATATATTTGACTTGGGTACTACAGAATTTCCTTTTCCAAAGTGCTATAGTCAGGCCTAGCAGCTGCTTTGCTCTGGACGAGGCAATATTGTAGTACCAAGAGAAAACACTGTTGTCTTTTAAATTTATTAAAAGTTTTAAAACCCAGTAGGATAAGAAGAGCAGTGTATAAAAATGTCACTAATACGCTTTCACACGTAGCAAATTGTATCAACAGAATAGTACTGGAGTGCTGATTACCTTTAAATACCCAGACTTCATGGGCACATTTAACAGCACAGTGCTCATAGGTTAACAAAGACTGATACATTTGTCAGTCTTCAAGCATATCTTTAACATCCAAGAAGATGTATAGTGCACAGATGTAATATAAGAACCTTGTATGCTTTTGTAATTATCTTCTCAAGAGCTCAGAAATTTGGCCATTCTAAAGGACAGCAAAATAATAACAACAACAACGATGAATATAGTGCTCCAATCTGTATGGGCCTCACAAAAAACTGATACTAAACCAATATGTGCTCAATTCTGTTAGCCGTTAAATTGCAGTCACCTCTAATATGAAATATGTAAGCAATTTAATCTTATGCAAACACAGATTAACATGGAAAGTAAAGTAGTCTATCTAAGTGAAACGGCAGGGAGAAAACAGTTCTCTGCAATGGAATTTGGCATGGCCGTGAACATTAATACCCCAGGCTCTTTTACGATAACAAAAGGTCTGCCACCCATTTTTCCATCGAGTTTAAAATACGGCGCTTTTATGCCTGATAAAACTGTGCTGAGACGTTACTTTACCAGTCTCTAAAGGAAGAGAATTACCAGTTCCCCTTGTTGACAGCAATGCTTTCTAAACCTGGATGTTGGCCTGCAGGAAATGTGCTCCTCTACGGAACCGCATCGCTGAAGCACAGGACTTCAGATTCAGCTAAAAGTTAAGCACAAGCTTGTTCCACAACAGTTAAACCCTGGCTTACAGCATTGTGCACGCTGAAGCACGCATCATTACAAGGTATCTCAGGTAAATAAAGGGAAGGCAAAAAACAGCTTGAGAAACTGGTACCGAACAAAAGACAACCTGAACCAGACACCCTAGATCTGATACTATCTGTTCTTGTTCTAACTCAAACCTTGAAGCTACCTAGTCAATGCTCTTCTGCCTTCAGTGGGCGCAGGGTAACCAGTTACTTTCGTCTGCAACATTCAGCCAGCTGATGGGGAGATCAGAGCACATCAGCACAGAGCTGCAGCACTATGTCCACTTTGGGGCTCCTCAGTACGAAAAACCCACCAAAATACTGACATACTGGAGTGAGCCCAGAAGAGGAATGCCAAGTTGTTCGGGGCGGGAGACCATGATATTCGAGGAAAGGCTGAGAGAACTGGGTCTGTTCAGTCTTAAACAGAGCAGATTCACAGTGAAGAAATTCTTCACTGTGAGGGTGGTGAGACACCGGCACAGGTTGCCCAGAGAAGCTGTGGATGCCCCCTCCCTGGAAGTGTTGAAGGCCAGGCTGGATGGGGCTTTGGGCAACTTGGTCTAGCAGAGGGTGTCCCTGCCCATGGCAGTGGGCTTGGAACTAGATGGTCTTTGAGGTCCCTTCCAACCCAAACCATTCTGTGATTCTATGATTAAGATTGAAATTAAGAGGAGATCTTAGCACTGTCTATAACGACCTGATCAGAGGACACAGAGAAGATGGAGCCAGAGCCTTCTTGGAGGAGTCTGGTGACAGGACAAGAAGCAAAGAATGTAAGTTGGAACATGGGAGATTCTGATTAGATATGAGGAAAATTATTTATTTATTTATTTATTTATTTACCATGATAGTGATCAAATATTGGAACAGATTGTGCAGAGAGATGGTGGAATCTCCACCCCTGGAGGTGTTCAAGGTGAAACTGGACAGAGTCCTAAGGACCTCCTGTTTTGAGCAGGGGTTGGACTGGATGACCTATGGATGCTCCTTTCAGTGTGGCAAGGTACAGAGCAAAGAAATAAAGTGTGGGAGGAATGAAGGTCTGCTTGTCTTTCATTATCTATTAACATCATAGAGACAATCTGGAGGTTGGTTGAGACCATGTGGCTGCTGCGCATCAGCCAGGTAAAGCTCAGCCTGACATTCTCCATTCGCTACACACCCTTTGTGTAAAATTGTGCTGGAGGTAGGGACCAAGACACAGAATTTAAGGTGGTTCATAACCAGGACTGTCTAGAAAACACCTAAAGCTTCACAATGAAGACTACAGCTGTGCTCCTGCCCACATTCATAATTCATTTCTACTCTAGTGTGAAACACCAAGCTTCCTTAGAAGCCAATGCAAAGATTGAGAATTAACTTCCCAGCAACTTAAAACCACAATAAACTTGGACCTGAACACAAAACATGGGGTTTTGACCCTGCCTTCTCTAACAGAAACACACAGCAGTACTGCATTATTAAAAAAGCAACAAAACCAAACATGCAGAGCAATAACATGAAAACTCTTTCAAAGCAAAACTTCACCGCGCTTTTCTCCATCTGGGAAGAAAATGAGAGGACAAACACATGGCGAATGTTAGCGGGCTTGCCAACCACATGCTTAAATAAGCTGAAATGCTGTGTGATAAGAATGGTTTCAGCAGCTCTATAGAACAGAAGAGATGACAAGTCTCTACTTCTCTCTCTGCTTGGCCCAGAGGCTATTACCTAGACTATCACTTAAAAGAGGCTTAAGGCTTGGGGAAAAAAATGCTGACTTGTCAGTTTGCCTTAAAGAGTTCTCAGGTCCATTCACTTGGTAGAGAAACCTCAAACATCTCCTGCAGGCAAACCCAGCACGCTGAGCAGAGCCTGAAAACTTCCTCCTGTCAAAACAACCTGCTCTGGCAGGATGGGACCTGTCAGCTAAAGTGTGGTGGAATCAGTGTGTTAAAAATTCACTTTGTGACCCCTAAGCAAGTTATTTGGCCTCCTTGCATCAGTTCCCTTCTGTAAGGAGAACAGTAGTACTTACCACTCCTTCTCTGCTCTCAGTTCATGAAGATCGGTAATTCATGTTCGATAATGGTAAATGCCAGGAGGCATGCAAGATTTTACACATTCAGAAAAGGAAGTGCCAAATGCTTCATAGCCCTATTGTATTTTTTTTTTCCCCCATATGAAATAGTTAGCTGGATGTGCTTCTGGACACATGTTATGAAAGCACATTTATTTCTTGTGTGCATCTTGGACTATGTCATTCAACACTGTAAGCAGGAAAAAGGAGCTCTGGCAGCTGACCTGCAGTTGCGATGCAAGGGTATGAAGCAGGAGGTTTCTGCCACTTCCCATTTGCATCTTTCATATGAGATCTGTCTGAAGCAAACGTCTTCAAGTACAAATCTGCTCGAATCATTCTGATTTTCCTAAACAATGCAAAATTGTGTCAAAAGAGATGCATATACAATACTGTCGGTCATTTAGGACAAAAACCCTTTCCTCCCATCCAGGAGCATTAATCTCCTTGAATACATAAAACAGGACTATCGTGCCAAGCAGTTAACAAGAAACTACAGTAGGAAAGAAAAGGGCTTTTGATGATTAAGATAAAAAGCTTTAGAAAAAGAAGGCAGTGCATTGATTTTACTAGAGTACAGCAAAAAAATTTTGTCACCATCCATCCACCAAGAGAACTTCAGCTTTGATTTCATGAAATAACATTCATGGTCTTTATATTTTACATCATCGCCTGTGAAATTCTGGATGAAGGCTGTCATCCAGCCCAAAGGCCTCCACACTGTCCACGTCAAAAGGACGCGGAAACGGCAACGCTGTGTCAAGATCGTAAACGAAGTTCTGCTCCCCGCCGGAAACATGAAGTAGAATAACATGGTAGTCCTGGGAAGAAGGGTAATCGCCATTAGTTAAACAGTTAATGAGAAAGTGGCAAAGGGAGTGGAAAAACAGTGGTTCCTAGAAGCAGAAGCTACAGATCCTTTTCTTTAAATCCTGCTTTCTGCCCATGAAGTATTAAGCCTGTAACGCTTCTGGCACCAGGAGAGAGATTTCCTCACACCTGTCTTGCCCATCGTGCTTTTCAAGAAACGTTGGTATTCTCTCCATTCCTCTGCAGCCCCCTTTGATTTAAGCCTGGACAGCTAAACTAAAGTTTATGCTACTCCTAAGAAAATAGCAAATCTCTTTCATGCCCCACATCAAACCGCAAAAGTTACGTGGGATAAGCATTTTTGTCTTAGACTCAGTCCTAAATCAAAGTTCGCAATACATGAGGATAGCTTAACGTTAAAATGATCTAGCGATCTCTTCTAATAAGAGATGTTGTACCTGTTGAAGAAACATGGTGTGTGAATTTGAGTGCTGAGTGTTGGGCTGCCAGAAGCCGCTGAAAAAACAGCATGCAACTGAAAAAGCAGCAAACGGCTCAGATCAAGGGGACCGTAGGAGTGAGACAAATTCCGGTAGTAGCTCTTGAAGCTGCAACAAAATGCCTACGGGGACTAAATCACACTTTTTCAAGATAATGATTTTGTCTTGACTCTTGGGTTCTGAGGTGCAGTTTCACTCCTTAACTTGTAAGAAACATGGGTGTGGTGGAGGTTTGGAGAAATTTGAGTTACTTAGGTGTCAGGAACGTACACTGCTGTTTTCCAAAACTAAATTGAAGGTAGCTGTTAAGAGCTTACTAAAGCTTACATTAAATCCAGTCACAAAAAGAGTATGAAGCACTGTCTTTTGACACTTTCAATATTAAACAATCCTAGCCACAAAGGGACTGGAATGGAAAAGATCTTAGGCAAGCTACTGTGTCAGACCAAGACACGTGTACAACTGTATGCAACACACTATTTAGAAGAATTTGTTACAGACTGTAAGAAAAATTAACTACAAGCTTTACAAATCCTGCGATCCACTGAAACATCCAAGTTAAAACACCTTTCGATCCATGAATTTTTATGGGAAATCCACAGTCTGCAGCGACCTTTCCTGACCCTCCCGTTCCTTCTTAGATCATCTTTGTAACATTTGGATCTCTTTTTAAACTAAATCTTTTTTTGTAATATAAATGTACTGATATTTTGAGAGAGAATGAGTGATTCAGAAATCACAGAACTTCAGAAGTTTGCAGATTATTTTGCAGAATTTCAGACACAGAAATTGCCACAGTAAATAGAGGTTTTTCCATACCAGATAACTGAAAGAACACTATAAGGATACATATTTTAAAAGAATCCTGTAGTGCTAAGTACTGAGTTATGTTCAGTGATCAAACGACACTCCAAAGCCACCATTTATGGGTCAGTTTAATTGCTGATACCCGATACATATATTACTTATATTTTTCTATCCTCTGTCAGGCCTACATGGATATTTTCATCCCTCTACTTCTTACAAATACAGACATCTACTTACAATTCTACAAAGCTGGTAGCCTCAACAATACTAATTTTCACAAATCTGTTATCTACGCTTACCAACATTAAGGTTTGTCACCTGTAGGTTTTACTGGCTGTCTCACTGATAATTTACTATGAATGGTAAAAATGAGCACCAGACCAGGCTCTTCATAAGCCTGTTGTAAAAGAATGATACATATTAATACAGAACTGGTAAAGAATGGTTGAGGTTGGAAGGGACCTCTGGAGGTCATCTGGTCCAGCCCCTGCTCAAGCAGGGACGCCCAGAGGAGCTGACCAGGGCCGTGCCCAAGATGGCTTCTGAGTACTCCAAGCATGGAGACTCCACAACTCCTCTGGGCAACCTGCTCCAGTGCTCCATAACCCTCAGGGTAAAAAAGTGGGGTTTATGTTCGGATGGAACAGTTTGTTACGGTAAAGATGGCTGACACTGCCCACGTCTGATCCTGCAGCTATCAACTACAGAAGCACGCGCTCAAAATTCCCGAGAGAGAGAAGAGAATGCCTTACCCAGACAACAGGCTCATCTCCATGTCCCGATTTCTGCTTCCAGAGTGGAATCTGAAAATTGTAAGTGAATAAATCTGAAGTGAATAACACCTTTCAGATTCATACAGATTAATTGTGGGTTAATTGGTTAGTCCTTTGCTAACCAATCCATTCATCAACTTACATCTGTGCCGCAGTCAGAAAATTTTCCCTAGTTTCTGTCTTTCGGGAACATGAAGTTGGAGATACGATTCTGGACCACATAACATAATCATTCCCCTGAACCCACAGATTACAGGGAAGAATTCCCCAGAGCTCATAAGGACATCATGCCTCTTCCCATGGTCCTCAAAGCACAACTGAAAGATCTCACGTGGTGTGGTTTGCATACCTCTGAGCCAAAGTGAACTACAAGAGGGTTTTGGACCATGTCTCACTTAGAGGTTGGGCTGTGGTCTGAGAGCATGTCTCACCTATGTTGGGCTGGGGTTAAAATGCCTGGACCCGTGTCTCACCTATGTTAGACTATGGTCTAAAGGCCTGGGCTGGGCTTAAAATGCCTGAGCCCACGTCTCGGCTATGCCGGGCTGTGGTCTAAAGGCCTGGGACCAGGTCTCAGCTAGGCTGGGCTGCGGTCTGAAGGCCTGAACCTCGCCATTGCTGCATTCAGATCACATCTCATAGACTCACCATCCTCCGATCATTGGCTATGAAAACAGCATAAAATTCTTCTAAAGGGTACTGATCCTGACTCCTGATGTAGTCACAAAGTTTCCAAACATTTTCTTCACTGCAAAACACAAGAACTGATTATATTTTTTTTCACCCCAACTTCATTTCTAGTGAACAGAAGGTTCCTCTTGGCTCTGCCATGGCTCCGCGGGGATACGGGCCTCGGGCTGTGGGCCCGGCGGGTTGGGGGAGGCGCCTGGTGGCTGCGCGGCGGGGAAGCCGTGGCCGGGGGGTGCCGGTGCCGGCCGGCAGCCTTCGGGAGCTGTTGAGGGGAGCTGGGAAAGCCGAGTCCCCGCGCAAAAGCACCAGAGATCGGTGTCATGTGGAGGAGAAAAATAGGGACAAACCGAGTATTTAGGGTCAGCGCCTACAGCTGCGTTCGGTTGCGTGGCCGCGCGTGAGGAAGTAGTCGGGGTCGCCCTCCGCAGCCGGCCGGGTGTCCCATGTGTCGTCCGTCCCCTCGCCGCCCATTTCTGGTCACCCCGCAGCTAAGGGGGGGCTCGGCACAACCTCTGGTCTGGGGGACCAGTAGCAGCGTCCTGGGAGACACTCACTGGGTCACCTGCAGCCCCATGAATATAAACTTTTAGCATTGCTTTATGGTTTGGTGTGTTATCTCCTTCCCCCCACTTCCTGGTTTATTTTGTTACCTAAAAAGCTGGAAGGCTGAGCAAAGTTAGGCAGATAAAGCAGCTGGCATGTGTTCTCAGTGTGGTGATGAGGAAGCTAGATGTAAACCTTTCACTGAAACCAAAGCAGAATCATCATTACGAAACTGGCTGTAAGGTTCTTTTTTGTTTTGGTTTCTTTCTTTTCTTTTTTCTTTTTTTTCCCCTTTTTGCAGACCTTTCCCATGCTTTGAGGCATGGAGTCATTCTTACTTTACGTTTCGGAGGGCTGGACTTTGCTGGAGCTTTCTAACCGCAGAGACAATGCAGAAGCGCATGAGATGATCCTGGTGCTAGCTGCATGTTCAAGTCCTAATGCCTCTTTCCTAACTTGTTGATGTGCAAGGACTTGGTGGTGGCAGCTTTGCATTTTTTTCTGCTGTCAGCAAGCGGTTTATCTCTAGCTAGTCAGCTTACTTCATCCACAGAGAGTAAGGAGCATACAGCAGAAGGCCTAAGGTAAACTGGCATCTGATGGGTTTATCCTCTTCCAAGTTTCCGGCCCCATGGCAGATCCAGAGTGGCTAATGTCCCTTTGGAAGCTGCGTTAGCTGCAGGTCTGTAAACCTGGTGTAATTCCTCAGGCTGGACAAGATTGTCTTGTGACCTGTACTTGAGACCTGTGTTGTGGTTCAGAAAATTGTGAGAGAAAATAATTTTCGACAAGCTAAAAATCGGTACTCGTGTGCTTAGCATTGCTAAACTCTTCAAAATTTAAAATTGATGCCATGGCCTGCCTATTATTCAGCATGTTTAAACTATTTTCACAGGTTGAGTTCTAAACTCATTGACTCACTTCAGCCCCCGTATTACTGATCACATGTTGTCCCATGGTGTAAATATCTACCTGCTTTTTCAGACTTTCTGTACTTGGAAGATGCTCTTTTGCCGACCTCAGCAGAAGATTTGTCCGAAAAGGCATAATCCCTCTAGTTAATGACTCCTTCAGTATGGCAATGCTGGCAATGATTTCAAGAAGATACCTGCCGGCCTGAACCTGGATTTGACCTTCCAGTTCCCTCCTAACAAAATGAATATAATGTTCTTTTCTGCAGCTGCCCCATTGCAACAAGGGGTCCAAGAAGGGATTCCGCACCCAGCCCATGGTCAAGAGGCACTCAGAAATCGAAAGAATATTTTACTACCAATTCACCCTCCACTGGTTATAAACCTCAACGATGAAGACAACGATGAGGACGATGATGAAGAGGAGGAGAACAGTAAACAATTTTTTCTTTCTTTTACCAGGAGGTAGAAGGGGGTTTTCCACTCTCGCAATGTACTTTGCAACTGATTTATTAGCATAGCCATCAAACCACCCTGTTTTGAGAAAAGAGGTGTTGACGGGTTTGTGACGTAATCTCCAAAATACTGGAACTGGTAGTCACTCTTCAAAATTTCTCAACATTTGGGGACGAAATGACAAGTTCGGGAGGTACTTCTTTTCTGGGAAACAAACTTTTGACCAGGGGCTGTACACGCTCCTCACTGAAGGTGAAGTCACAGGTTGCTTTACAAAAGGTAGTTGTGTGACTTCCCCTTAAATAATTTCAATCTGGCAAAGAGAATCCCCTCAAAACTCTTCATGAGTTTAACTGAATGTGTATGTGTATACATTTATTGATATATTAGATTTTGTTTAGGTTTTGTAATGTAGTTAAACCCTTGACTGAGAGACTCATTGGGAAGGAATGAATTGTGCAGTCCCAGGGAGTGAAAGCGAGAGACCGACCTGCTCTCACGCGTGCACTCCGCAAATTCCTGTGCTAGTTCTCAGGCCGCCCCAAGCTGCTTTTCACTTTCCCCCTGCCCTTCAGGGCTGCCTGTTAGCGCTTCCTAACTCGGTTTCAGTCCCAGGAAGCCACCTTAATTTAAACAATATAAAAAGTAGGGCTTTGCTGCTCTTAGCGGCCTTAACTGAGACAGACAAGGAGCACTCCCTTCACCAGCTCTGCCGGCAGACATTGCAGCAGAGTAACTTTGGGCAGAGCTCGTTGTATACACGTTGTAACTGCAGTTCCACTGCAGCTGGAAACTCCTGCTGTTAAGGAATCATTTTTCTGTCCAGAATCAGGGCTTGCAGTCAGAAAAAAACAAACCCTGACCAAAATGAAACTCACGTTGGTATTTGACCATTAAGAATTGTGGAAGGTCTTTGTACAGATACCGCGTAACCTTTTAAAAACACTTCCTACAGGTGTTCCTGACTGGGTGCCTGAGACTGCTGCAGACATGGAAGAGGAAAGAGCAATAAAGGAAATATGCTATAAATCGGGTAAGTAGGAAATTAGTCACTCTTTCCTCAACAGCAATATAGTCACTCTTCCCTAAACAGCAATACTGCCGATACAGTAAACATTGGGTTTTTTTTTTTTCTCCTCTTGGGGTACGTTTAGGAGAGTATTACGGGATTCAGTACCCTCAGGAACACCAATCAACAAAAACTGTGTCTTCACCTCGGGAAAATGAGCTATTACCCTTGGAAGCTACCGAGCGAGACTTGCAGAAAGGCAAGTGCTTTTCATCTTCTTGGACAACGTTTACCACTTTTAAAATTACTGTCACAGGGAGAAACTACTATGTCGCTTGCCCCTCCTCCCCTCTTCGTTAAATTAGTGACAATGAAGGATAGCGTATGACAAAGAGCGTCAAAAGACTTCACTACTTTTTCCCCATATACATGGGTAGTGTCACACACGTGGCGACTGCCTGTGTCCACTGGCGAGGGAAAAGGTAGCAATGGGCTATTAAGCCTATGTCTACTTTCCTGAGACACACAACAGAGGTCTTCCCTCCAATTTTTCTTCACGATCAAGATTGCTGTCGTCTAATTTGAACCATCCTGAGGTTAGGAATGTAGTTTCAATTTCTGATTGCGGCGCTCTCAGGTGTCTTATAAAGGATGGTAACAAAAGATTTCCATTTTCTTTTGAATGTTGGGCTTGACCCAACAGAATTAAGGTCAAAGAAATACAAATTAATAAATATTTACCTCCCGTGGTATGTTTCTCCTTCATTCTTGACCAAGTGGCATGACTGAAAAAAATCCACATTAGTTTTTTTTACCGAATAAATAATAATACAGCTCCGTGTTAGGAGAGAGTGATGTTCTGACTGTAAGACGACACCAGAGTAATCAGTAAATCAGTCATCCAAAATTGCTGGGCAGAAATATGACCTGCTACTCTTAATAAAAAAGAATATCATTGTTTATTTTGTGTAAACTTCAGGGATAAAATCTTGATAATGCTGTTTCCAGTAGAACAGATTTGAGTAGGATGATGTGCTCATCAAAAATGGGTATGGAAAACTTGTCTCCGTTTCGAATAATGCCGTCATGCGAAGTCATGCTTTTTTGACTGACCGCTTTTGCCAGCCTGAATTGTTCAACAGAGTTGGGAAAAATGATTTCCTTCTCATTTCTACCTTTCAGATGTTTCTTATTAAACTAGTTTTGAGAAGCCATTTCTGGCAAGTATTGAGATATATTTAGACTATCGACAAGGAAATCAGCAACAAACAGACGAATACAGGTTTTAATATAGGTCTTTCTTTAGAATTAGATACATTCCGAGAAAAGGAGAGAGATGTTTCCCCAAAGCATTTCTTCCAGACAGTTCTCTGAGGTTTTTGGTACCACGATGACATGCATCTTGAAAATACCAGAAATTCAGTCAGATAGGATCATTGATGAATATCATTCATGAAAAGTGAGAAGCTAAGGACCGAGCAGGTAATTTGTAGCTGGTTCCTTAGCTCTGGAACCACAGTCGTCTTTAACCTGTGCATTATGGAACTTTCTTAGACACCATGAGAGTTATTCATCAGGTGTACGCATTAAACCTGAACGTGCACGCATTAAGCTTCACCATTTTAAGATCTGAGTTATTCCTTCTTTGTTATGTTCTAGAGACTCTTTCTCACACTGCACCATTAACTATAACAATCAAAACCACTCTTTACCATTCTGCTTGGTTTAGCATTATTCTAGGGAAAAAAAAATCCTCTAGGCTGATTCCAGTTGAATTTTTCCTGCTTAAGTTTGGAAAAGAATTGGTTCTGTGAAGTTATAAACCAGACACGTCCGCAGTAGAATACCCTTACCACCTAGGTACGTTGACATCGGGGGTAAAGCCAACGTGACAAGGTTGAAGCTTTGGCCGTTCACTGGTAGTTCTGCAATGCTCCTTGTCACCACATCAGCAACAGCAGTTCAGCTGTTACAACTATGTGTGGGCCCATGCTGTAAACTGTGCCACTGATGTCCCTGAGGATTGAACCTATATAAAGTTATAAACTGAAGTTATTTTGCATGCCACGTCATTTCAGTTGTTCAGCTCACAGGACAACACCTAGCTGAACTGATGATGCAGCTGAGACAGAGGAAAAGCGTGCCTCATGTGCAACACGTGAGAAATAAGCACCGGTAGGCAGGAACATGCTAATTAAGGTTCCTGGTTTGTTGCTAACGGAGTTACCTTGTAGCGACACGCAGATCAGGGTTGTCCACCCCATGCTGTGGAGCCCCTTTGCATTGGGTTCCCATGTAGATGTTACACTTTGACTTTGGAAAAGGATTTGTTCCCCTCTGTGACACACACGTAAATTGCACGCGGCTTTTGATTCGCAGTTATTACAAATGCGTATGTGGATTAAAGCCAATGTTTGTACTTTTAAACTGTAACCCCAAAATACAGTATTCATGAAGATTTTCACACTCATCATGAGAAGCATTCTAAGCCAGAAGCGGTCAAAGACATTGAACGAGTCCAACATCTTTGTGTTTATAGTCAATTTTTGAGTTTCCTTTCAAGATTTTGCAACCGTGAACTCTTCTAGAGGAAACATAACCACTTGCGCTTTCCTTGTGAGCAACGACACTTTTCACATGTACAGCCCAAGAAGACCTGGGTATGAAGTGGGAGATCAGGTTGAAAAAAAAACCAAACCAAACCAAAACAAAAACAAAACAAACAAAAAACCCCAAACCCCAAATCCAAAAGCAATTTTGGAGGAGAAGATTGTGCCTGCTTTTGCAAAAAGTAAATATGCGTTATTTTAATCCCTCAGGAACCAATCCCATGGAGCGGGTCAAGACCTATCCCGGTAAAGAAGCAAAGGAGAAGAAATGGGTTTCCGAGGAAGAAAGAAAGTCCCATAACACAGGAAGAGGAAAAGGTATTTTGAGAAAACAGTTGGCTTACTCCTTTTTGTTCACTAAACTCACAGATGACTTGGCAGGACCTAGTTAATTTCTGGTCTTAGTGCCAGATAGGGACAGTCCATATTTGGATTGGACTAGCCACAAAGAATTATTTCAATTCTTCAGAACCTCGAAGATCAGCATATGTAGTCTACCGTACTGCCACCGTCACCCAAGAACCAAAGTGCAATGGACCGACAGGTGGGTTCCTGCTTACCCAGGATCCTTAAACGTTAAGAAAGTGATTTCATCTTGACCGTTTCAGTCACCTCTCTTAAGCTGGGCTGAATCTGCACCTAGACGTGCCTCCCCCTCTTAATTTCCAATCCAAGGAACCTCCTTCAGACACAGTAACCCCCACTTTCAGACAAATGAAGTTAAGCCAAATGAATCCCAGCATCACTGCTTCGTCTCAGGGGCGAACAGTTGTGGGGTTTTTCTTTTTTCTTTTCTGTTAATGTTTGCTTTGATTAAATGTGGACAGATTGGCATAGAGATTAGAGAGAGAACATTGTTAATGCGAAGAAGACGTCTTATCAAATTCCCAGGTTGAAAAAGGATAGAGCGTTTTAAAAAAATGAAAAAACCAACACCCCCAAAAACAGGCGATCAGCCTTTGTGTCGTAAAAACAACCATTAGCACTTTCGCTACCTTTCTTTTCAGCAGTACCTGAGCCCTATGCTGGGAAAGGCTCCAAACAAAAGAATCAGCTTGAGGCAAATAGAAGAGTTTGGACCCAAACCGAAAACTATGGTAAGACTGACATGCTGTGTGCAAAAGGAAAAATTTAGGACTATTGTGGAATTAGTAATCTGAATTAATGGAATTAATCTGGAATTAACAGCAAGCCAGAGTATTCATAAGAATGATTTCTAAGGGAGGTTTACAGAAAACTAGTCAGTCATTGGGCAGCATACTCTGATGCAAAATCAACCACCTGGTACAAAAACATAACACTGCCTTGCATCTAGTGCTTTCCCAGGCAGGGACAACAAAGGAGACTGGATTGTGGATTAGTCTAATCTAAAAGCAACTGATGATGCCTTTGGGCAGGTTTTCTACACAGGAACATTCACTTTGTCCAAGTCAAGGATGTCCGTGGCACAATCCGCCTCCTTTGGAAGATCCTGTGAGCCTGATGGAAACGCTGCGAGATTACTGATGATCTTTAGAGCTCTAGAGGGAAAATCTATATTGAATACTACCTTGTATTTCAGAGGTGGTGTCTGAGTCACCCAATGTATTCATTGATACTTCAGCTAATGTAATATTTAATTCGCCTACCAGGCCTAAGAGAGTCTTTCCCTAACCTGCAGCTGAAATTAAGAAACAGATGCCTGTCTTGTTTCTACAGACAAATATACTTCAGGCTCTGACAATGCACCAACTTGGAGGAAAAGAAATCCACACGCTAAAACGTTCTCAACGTTTAAAACAACCATTCAGGTAACTGAGATTAGAACCTCCATCTTGCGTCTTGTGTTGGAAGTTTAATTCTTAACACGTTTTGAACAGAGCATAGACTTTCCCTCCAATAAGTGATGCACAACATGTTCTGTCTATCTATTTTGACACCAGAGCCAAGAAGACATGGAAGTGAATAGGAAAGGAGAGCGATACCTAGACAGGAGAAAGAGATGAAGCGAGTTCTTCAACTTACAAGAGAATCGAAATTGAAATGCGGAAACTATCAACTGGAAAATCCAAAGCTGACACAACTGCAAATTCCAAAAATAAGATGCAGGAAGTACACTACAATGTTTCAAAACTGATTGAAAACATAAAATATACGTTCTGTGTGGTCACAGGTTCACTAAGTTTAATTTGTTATGAAAATTTGACCGTTGAAATGACTTTTTACAAACTATGGCTCTACACGACAAAATTGATTGTAAAAGATGCCCATAGAGAGCAAGAAATCCCTAAGCAGAGTCTTCCTGTACTTTATTTTACAGATGGTTAAATAAAAACTATTAGGTTTAATTAGCAGTTTCAGAGGACTTTGAATGTGAGCAAAACCAGTAATGTCTTCTAGAAAGTATCTCTTTTGGTGTGAAAGTCAGATTCTTGGATGGGTTGATTCAGTGTTTGCCAGATGCCTGAGGGCTCATTCTCAGCTTCCTCTTGAGAATTTGTCATCGTAGTAGGGCAGCAGAAGTGTGTCATGAACTAAATGAGCTTTACCACAACAACACTATCAGAATTCACTGAAAAATGCATTTACAGACATTTTAAATTAAAGTAGAAAAGATTGGGTAAATACTGAGAGGCAGACTGGTATGAAGGATACTGTAATATTGCTTTCTGAAGAAACAGACTGCATTCTAGATTTTTAGATATATTTAGCTTGGTATCTTTGTCTGAGATGTTTTCTCATTTTTGCATTTACCTGAGCTTTGGTAATTCTTTGAACATCACCAGTGTTGGAGAAGAGCCCTTCAGACTTCTTTCTGTAACACTGGGATCCAGTCATTATCTCACTGCCACCCGTAACTGTGAGTACAAAAGCGTTTTGCTTCCTTGCAGCCTTTTCTTCATTGTGACTGTCTAAAGCATGAGCATGAGGATGGATCAGACACCTTCCAGGGTGCCTCCTAGGTGAAATGATGCTATCATTCTATGAGAAATACAGTCATACATTTCTTTATCCTACTTTATCGAGAATATCTTGCATGAACCTTGGGTGGTTTTTATTCTATATATGAATTTAAATTTCAATACTTTAAAATTAAAAAATGCTGTAGTGATTATAAACATTTATGCAGTTGGGAATCACTTTCCTTAACTGGGAGAAAAATAGAAATACCCGGAGTATCTGGTTTAGCTGAAAGTTACAAAATGTACAAAACAGACAAGAACCATCTTTTTAAAATCAAGGAGTACGTGTTTTGAAAATGTTTTCCCCTCTTCTAATTAGACATTTGAATTTTCAAATTGTAGGACGTGATGCCTTATGGCGACATTTTACATGTTGTCTGCCTGAGGCAATTTAAAATTTTAATTCAGAAGGATATTGTGTCCAGTTATGTAAGACCTCCCGCCTGGCCTTGCCTTTATCTAACAGTGCAGTGAGAAGAAGTTCTCATGGGAACATCCTCTTTGTTTGACAGTAGAAATGTGGAATAGAGTTGGCTTCTTTAGGAAAACCTTGGAAGAGCTCCAATGACTAAAATGGGGTACCGTTTCCATGGACGGATCTGCAGGGTGCCCTGGGCCGTGGTCAGAAGCCCATTTGATGCTGCACAGCTTGGGGTTCCCAGCATCTGAAGGGTCACACGATTATCTGTACTATCCTCCTTTTCTTTTTAGTGTGGTCTCAAAAACCCAGCATCTGAAGAGATGCTTTAGAGAATCTGAGCGCCTTTCTGAGGGATGCTTTAGAGAATCTGAACACCTTTCTGACTGGGATCATAAAGAACTAGCATCTCCTGGTGCAATTTAACCCACCTCTCTGCCCTGAAAAGCCAGCCCAACAAGCCAAAGCCAAAGGAGAATAATTTTCTAGCATCTTAACATGCCAATATTCCCAGCAGAGGATTGGGCTAAGTGTCAGGCCCACCTCAAGGGAAAGACAAAGAAATGCAGGAGAAGGATGTGGCCACGAGGGCAGTACTTGACTGATCCTGGATTGTTGTGGAACCACAACCTCAGTACATGATCTCTTCCCTTTTCACTGGAGCTTCCTGTAGAGAAGTGACAAACACTGTTCTCTTAGTCATCACTCGCTCAACCCAGCAAGTCGCAGATACTAAGAAATACCTCGTAAACAAATGGCTCAATGAGATATTAACAGTTCCTGTGAGGTGTTACCTACTCTTGACTGACATCAGAGGAACAGAAAGTGATCAGTGCTTTGTGAGATCAAATCCTTATTGAAGATTTCCCTTTCACAGCTTCAAAGGCACTAAGATCCACGAAAACAACAATACGTGTGTGTTTTCCAGATCACAGGTGCATACCTTATTATATTACTTCATCCCCTTCTGCCTGGTTGTCTCTGTCATTAGGGCCCCAAAGAGGACCCAAAGTAAGCTGAGGATATTCAACATTTCCTGCAGTGGGGCCCTGAAGATTGCATGTCTGTGTTTTCACATACTCCCTGCATGACAGATCCCCACACAGGTTTAACCTAACAATACTTGAAAATCAGTCCTGAGATAATGAGCCAAAGATCAGAGGTAGAGGCCTACTGAAGGAGAGCTGAACTTGCCCTAGCATTATGTATGCATATACATAATCTGCTGCTGAATTGAAAGGCCCAGGAGAAAGATATGCTTTGTTGCTTTCACCTTATACATGTTAAAATATGCTCATGTTTTTCCAGACAGTCCTTCTAAAAGCACATCAGACATCTAGTATAGGTGATTCATATTAGATAGTAAACAGATTAACAGAGGTACCACCTGCATTTTATTAAAAGTTTGCAAAGCTTCCAGCCTGAGATCCTGCATTCCTGAACAAACTTATATGGCTGAATTAAACCCACAAACTCCCAGCATCTGAGCAGCACTGTTTTTTAAAATAAGCTGTTTATTAATTAAGGTAGCAAAGTTCCTCTCAAGTCAACACATGAATGAGACAAAAAGGTTGTTGTAAAATAAAAACTGAACAAAACTTCCCTGGGAATTGTAGAAATTTCTGAGAAAAGCAGTTGTCGTGGTTTTACCCCAGCCGGCAGCTGAGCACCACGCAGCCGCTCGTTCACTTCCCCCCCCATCGGAATGGGGGAGAGAATTGGAAAGTTAAAGTGAGAAAACTCGTGGGTTGAGATAAAGACAGTTTAATAGGGAAAGCAAAAGCCGCGCGCACAAGCAAAGCAAAGCAAGGAATTCATTCACCACTTCCCATGGGCAGGCAGGTGTTCAGCCATCTCCAGGAAAGCAGGGCTCTGTCACGCGTAACGGTTACTTGGGAAGACAAACGCCATCGCTCCGAATGCCTCTGCCCCCCCCCGCCCCTTCCCCCAACCTCCTTATAAACTGAGCATGACGTCATAGAGTATGGAATATCCCTTGTGTGCCGCAGCTGGAGGTGTCACAGCAACGGTTCCACGGGCAACGGGAGCTGGGCTGCGTCCGTGGTCACAGCCCAGCCACAGCCCCACCGGGCATCAGAGCTGTGATGGCTGCCGCGGGGCTGGAGGGCCGAGGTGGGAGCGCCAGCACGGCGCAGGGCCGGAAGGCAAAGCTCAGCCAGCGCGCCCAGGAGCTGCGCACCATGGTGGCCTTGCAAGGTGCTGCCCCTTGGGCTTGGCGGGGGCGGGTGAGGGGCTCTTGGTCCTGCACGGTGCCAACAGCAGCGCCTTAATGTCCTGCAGAGCAAGGGAGGAAGGTTTTTGCCCAGTGCTGTGAGGAAAAGCTCCGTCCGAAGAGAGAGCTGCTCCCGCGCCTGCGCGAGGCGGTGCAGGAGGACGTCCGTGCCCTGCGCAGCGTCCAGGCGGTAGCGGTAGGTGCCACTCTGCTGTCCCCTGCCTGGTGCTGGCCCTGCGGAGCCAGCTCCTCCAGCGGCCCTCTCCAGGAGCAGGATGGGACCTTCCCCAGGCTGGCGGTGATGTTCTCTCTGCCCCTTTCCTGCCCACAGCGCAGCAAGTTGCCCATCGCTGCGGCTTGCGGAGCACAGAGGCACGTGGGCATGGATTTGGCCGGGAAGACGGTGGAGGTAAGGGCAGGGTCGGGTGGGTGCGGGCTGCTGGCAGGGGCTGGGGCTCCGGGGACCCTCGGAAGGATGAGGTGCACGGCGGAGGGACCTGGTGCCGGCACAAGGGCAGCACCCCGGGGCTGGTGTGGTGAGAGCCGGGGTGTTCGCCCTGCGGTCCCATGGGTCCCTTTCCATGGTGGGAGCCATGCGTGCAGGTCCTCCTCTGGCTCCCTGAGCTTCCTTTGCCCCATGCCGTGTCCCCAGGGCTGCTGGGGTTCCTGCGGGGTCCAGCTGCATCCCTGGGAGAGAGATGCTGTCTGTGCCCTTGACTGCCTGCCCCAAGGTCATGACCTGGTTCCAAGCCCATGGAGATGGAGGCGCTGGCCCCGCAGAGCTGCCTTTGCCCGGGGGCCTCTTGCAGGGACAGAGCGGTGCCACCGCTCTCCGCCAGCAGCCGCATCTGGGGCACCGAAGGATTGGATTGACGCCCAGCCCCGGGGCTGCGTTACGCAGAGTCCCGAAGCCCGGCCCACCGCTGCCATCAGCAGATGCCCACCTCCGCCTTGCCCCAGCCAGCCCCCCAGAGCAAAGCTCTCCCCGAGCCCGTCCTGCCAAGGGAGTGACGACGTCCCGGAGCAGCGTCCCAGCGTCCCCGGCTCTACCTTGGGGGGGTGTTTCCAGGCTGTGCCCCCTTCTCCCGCGGGTGCCCGGCTAGCCCTGCCTCCAGCCTGGCAAACTCTCCCGTGCCCATCCAGGTGGCCCTGGAGAAGCTCCGTGCCGAAATCTATCAGCGGAGGAGGACGTGCGACGTGCTGCTGGACCGGGTGAGGCAGCGGAGCCAGACCCGGGACGAGCTGCAGAGGCGGCTGCAGCAGCTGCAGGACGCCGAGAGGGATGAGAAGCGGCACCAGGCGCAGGTGCAGGTACGCAGGACCCCTTCCTGGGGTGGCAGCACCCGTCCCACGGGGGGGTTTAATCCAACCCCTGCACCCCCCCGGGTGGGTGCCGGGCTCGGCACACGGGGTCACCCTGTGTCCCCCTCCCGTCTGCGCCCCAGGCGATCCACCAGCTGGAGAACAAGATCGAGAAGATGCTTGCGAAAGGCCGCGCTGGACAGAAGGTGACCGCCCGCTACCTGGCGGTGCGGGATGCCCTGAGGAAGGTGAGCTCCTCCTCACCGTGCCTGTCGTCCCACCCGCCCCTCCTGCCCGAGGGGCTGTGCTGGTGGGATGCCCTCCTGGCTCGGCGAGGTCCTCCTGCTCCCCTCCGTGCGCCGTCGCAGCGTGCAGGGGACCCCCGGGGCTCGCTGGGGTGACTGGGTGCTGTGGCTCCCTGTGTCCCAGGAGCTGGCCCACCTGCCTCCGCACCTGGACCTCCTGTGCGCGATGGCCGAGCTGTACCCTGGGGAGCTGGAAGACATGGAGCTCATGGCCTCGGATGCCCTCCGAGCTGCTGATGTAGCCAAGGTGAGATGGTCCAGGGCACCTTGGGGCCCTCTCCCACTCTCCAGAGAGAGCCCCCAGGCGCAGCCAGGCTGGTGAGTCTTCCTGCTCAAAAGAGGAGGCAAAAGAGCCTGAGCTGGGCTTGCCCACAGCACCCAGATGCCTCCCGAGCTCCTCCCGCATCTCGCTGTTGGGCCGGGCTGCCCTGGGGCTGGGGACAGCCTGCCCGAAGCACCAGCCATGGTGAAGGCAGCATGCTCCATCCTCCAGCCCTCCTTTCCCAGTTTCCTTCCCAGCCTGCTGACATGGGGGGGAGGGGGGCATCTTTGACCCTGGCCATCCCAGAAGCTCCGCTGGCGCACTAAGGTCCGTCCCAGCTTTGGCAGCCGCTTCTCCCTTCTCCGATCTGCTCCAGGAGGACATGGCCGAGATGAAAACCCGGCTCCTGGCAGAGAGAGAGCGCAGGTACCGCTCCCTGGCCGCCCAGGAGGTGCACGTGGACAGGCTCTGGCTGAAGGAAGCAAGCGAAAGGCAGCCGAGAGCGGTGAGCTGGGGGGGCCCTGCTGCAGGCAGGGCTGCGGGCAGACAGCAGGCAGCAGTGTCGAGCCCCCCGCGGCGGGGGGGCTGCAGGGCCAGCTCCCCCAGGGTGCCAGCAGCCAGCAGCGGGGGGTGATGATGAACATCCATCCTTGCAGCAAGCCAGGTCCCAGCTCGCCGTGGGCTTCCCGAGCCTGCACTCGCAGGACCCGCTGGTGGGTGAGTGCCTGGCGGGGTGCCGGGGGGTGGGACGCGGGTGCAGCCGCAGGCATCCTGCCCTGACGCTTCCCTCCCAACCCAGACGCCAAACTGGAGGCCACCCAATCCCACGATGGAGCGCGAGGCCTGGCTGATGGAGAAGACGGAGAAGGCCAAGGCTGCGGCGCAGTGCTCCTGCCTCTGGGTAACGTAAAAACCCATCTCCGGTAAAACCTGGGGTGCTCGAGCCACGGGGAGACGAGACCTCACGGCTCGCCTTGTTTCCTTGTGGCGTTGTCTGCTCTCCGCTGCCCGCGGAGCCCCCCAAAGCCCCTCTTGTGCGGGCAGGGATGGAGCTCCTTTTCTCCATGCCATGAGTTTGCAGCGGTCGGTCCGTGGTGCAGAAACCTCCGCGAGGCCACGGCCCGGCTGCTGTACCGTGCTGCAGGAGTGCCGTGGGCTGAGTCCTGGTGCTCTCCCCCGGCCAGGACATCCCCGGCAGGCTCCTGGCGCAGCAGAAGTCCTGGGTGGAGCTGGAGCAGCGCGTCAAGGAGGGCGAGCAGAAGAAGCAGGCGCTGAAGGAGACGCTGAAGGAGCTGGAGCTGAAGCAGGCTGAGCTGAAGTTTGGCCAGCCCCGCAACACACCCAGGTGCTGCTGCTGACCTCGGGACAGATGTGCTAACCGGGCCCCCAGCCTTGGCAGGGGACACGTGCCTCACAAGTGTCCCAAGAGGGCACCCCTTCCTCCGTCCCCGCTGCAGCCACCCACCCACCCCTCCTGCACCGCAGGTTTTCTCAGCAGGGTGCTCCCCCAGCTCTGGTCCTGGCACAGCACCCAAAGCTCCCGCTGTGGCAGCAGGAGCACCCTTGCTCCTTGCCTGGCATGGGAAGTGGTGGCAGCATGTCCGAGTTGGGCTGCAGGCAGCATCTCTGCTCTGCAGATGGGAGAGGGGCAAGCAGAGCAGCTTTTGCAAGAGAGGTGGGGTGTCTCTGCGCCCCTGTGCACTTGTATGGATGGGAGTGTGCTTGGCTCCAGGGTGCTGGAGGAGGACCTGAGGATGAGGCTGCAGCGGGAAGAGGCTCAGCTGGAGCAGGCGCGAGCCCAGGCGCTGAGGAACGAGGAGCTCCTGCTCCACTTTGAACACGGCATGGACAACCTCGTAGTCCGTCTGCACGGCATCGCTGTGCCTGACCAGGTACCTGCACAGCTCTGGGGTGAGCACGGCCCCGGCGGTGCTTGGGGATGCAACGGCACGGCATGGTGACACTTGGTGCAGCCACCATCACCCCAAGTGGCTCATTTTCCCCACCGAGGTTGTTCTTCTTCTCTCTCTGACTCCAGGACGATTCTGTCAAGCCCCGGGGGGTGGTCGAGAAGCTCCAGTACTGTCAGCAGAAGCTGCGGTACCTGGCGCAGCACGTGGCCGACTTGCCCCGCGACAGCTACAGCCCCGATGAGAACAACAAGGTGCGTAGGGGCTCCGTCCCTGCTGTGGTCTTTGGCACTCTCCTGGATGGCCCATCCCAAACCGTCCTCCCAGCTAGGAGGATGGAGGAGGCCCCAGGGAAGAGCCATGGAGCAGCTCAGCCCCAGGTGGCACTGGGCACTGCAGGCTGTCCCCCCCAGGGGACATCAAGGTGGGGAACCAACCCCTGGGCTTCTTAAAACCACCTCCCCTCCATCAGTTAACCCCGGGTGTCTTTCACAGACTTTTGTGCACGTCAGGGGTTTACTGGAGAAAGCGACCGCCAGTGATCCACACAACCTGAAGATCTCCTTCGATGACGTGGGCAGCAGGGTCCAAGGTAGGAGAGCACAGTGGGGACGCGTCCCACAGCGACTGCCCCAGCCCCTGGGGTTGGAGATGGGCCATGGCAGGTCCCCCGGGGATGCTGGGGTGGAAGAGCCAGTCAGCAGTGCCAGTGCTGGAGGGCTCAGCACGAGGGCTCCCTGGGAGGCCTCCGTAACCTGCTGGCTCTCCCCGGGGACACGGGCACAGCAGAGGTGGCCCCACAGCCTCTCCTCATCCCGCTCCTCTCTGCTCTCTCCTCCAGACCCCTCCGATTCCTCTGACTGAAGACCACGACCTTGTCCCCACCCGGCAAGAAATCAAGCAGCAGGGGCTGCTCCTGCTGGAAAGCAGGCAGAAAAGCCGCAGGCAGAAGTAGCGGTCGCTCCACGAGAGCTTTGGATGTCGCAGACCACCCGCTTGTGCTTTGGATGCCCCAGACCACCCGTTGTACCTTTTCCCAGCTGGTTCAATAGAGCAGATCTTTTTCCTTTCTCCCAAGGCTGTAGTCAAGCCCCCAGACAGCTCTGGGCTGGCATGTGTGCGAGGTGGCTCTGGGGAAACGTGGGGCAGGGGATGAGACCTGGGTATCGGACCTCAGGGTGGGTGCCTTTGTGTCCTTGTGTGGGAGTGGAAGGGCAGAGCCTGCCTTGGAAAGGGAGACCCAAGTCTGAGATGAAGCCCCTAGCCTGGGGCTGTCTGACCTGTCTGGGGACCCTTCGTGCCTCTTCCCTCCTCTGGCCCCCCGCACGCACACACGTTGTGCAACGCGTACTCACAAGCCTAAAGAGGTCAGAGCAAACGTCAGGCGTTCCCTTTGGGTGCCTGGAGGTAAGGTCTAAGTCTAACTCAGCGTGACCCAGGACAGCAGAGGATGCTGCACCGCGCCTGTGGCTTGGGGGTGGATCCCCATCCCTGCGGGTGGGTCACGGACATCTGACCACGGAGGCCACGTTGGCTTCCCTACAAAGACGCTCGTAAAACACCGCTGCAAACAGATGGTGCTGTTCCCCCTCCTCCAGCCACCACTGAGGGCTTCTGCCGGGACCTGGAGTCCTGTCTGGAGACCCAGGAGAGTCGCAGGGGGACATCAGCATCAGCCCAAGCTCTTGCTGTCATTTCTACTTGGTCCCTGTACTTTGTGCTGACATCGCTTGTGACATCATCATTGCAGCGAAGGAACGGCTGTTTCTGCCAAGCCTTCCAGCAGACTGGCAGGTCACGCCAACTGTTCTGGCTGGGTTTTGTGAAACTGCAGCTCTGGGGAACACATTGCCAAAATACTCGTGTCTTTTACAAATAGCGTAACGTGCCAGTGCACTCATCTGGTGGAGCTTCCCAGAACCAACAGCCATAGAGGTGGGCTCCTCTGCCATTAAAGACCACACTATAATGACAGCCATCCACCTCCTGTCCCGTTCTCAGGTGCCCACCACAGCCAGGGCGGGTGCTGGGCTCTGGGTCAGGGAGTCCTCTGCTGTGAGGAGCTGCCAGCCGTGGCAGCAGCAATCGGAAGATACTCAGCGAACCAGGAGGCTGAGCAGACAGCATGGGTGCGTGGGGCTGGGCCACCCTGAAACTGCCCACGCTCAACACACCCAGGCTCTGAAGAAGCTTAGCCGGGCCACTGTGCCCAGACACCACCACACCAGTGACTAAAGACGAACGCTTTGGGGCCAGTTGATGAAACCAAGAGACTCTCGCTTTCTACACCTAGCTCCAGGAAGGGTGGTTGTGTTGTCCCAAAAGTGGGATCGTTTACCCGGCGTGCAGTACGCCAATAGACACACAGAGCAGAGGTAGTGTCTTTCTTCCATGTCTGCGCAGAGATGGGTGCTAGCTGGTAATTCCACACAGCTAGCGCACCACCCACAGAATCTACCACCTATTTACCTTGTTACAGGATTAGAAAAACCCGCCGAAATTTACACTAATTGGGTATCAATTACCGCATCATCTCCTATTGGTCAAGCATCTTTAAATTAGCAGGCATGCTCCTCGAGGCCCTGGGGGGTGTCACTTGCACAGTCCTTTAATTGGGTAGGTGGTGCTAAACCTGCCCCCCCCAGCCGCCTTTCCCATCCCCTGGTTACTGGCGATTCTTGTTGACTTCAGGCCTCTCGGGCATTCGCCCAGCTCCCAGCGCCTTCTGGGCCAGGAGGTTTCCTCTTGATCAGTTTTTCAGCTCTCCTTCAAGGAAACTCTTTAGCAAAGCATGCTTTCGATCAGTCTTTCGGCTCTTCTTCAGAGAGACAGTCGTCAGCAAAGCAAGGAGTGCATGGAACCCGAAATTCAACAGTCTCTAAGCACTAGCCCAAACACATTTCTGTCCCCTGTCAAGTGGAAAGTTCTGCTCTAGGGATATCATTTCCCCCCGCTTTGAGATGATGAGATCCCTTTTCCTGGGTCTCACATGTCTCACTAGTTCTTTTCCTTAGAACTACAATTGTCATTCACAGACGGCTAATACTGAATGTACTATTACAGTATTGACCATTTTAGCAGAGTTAAATTAAGAAACCTTTCTGAGGAGGTTCTATAATTATCCCTCTGGAAGAAAAAAAAATTCATTCTATACATAAACAGCAAAACAAGAGATAACTACATTATTAATCCTAAATACCAAAACAATTGGCTTTGTGGGCACTTAACCTCTACTTAGGCAAGTCCTGTTTCTCAGGTACAGTTCATCGAGGCTTAACTTCTCTGGTGGGTGTGGGGGTCCATTCATCTTCATCAGGCCTCGGTGCTCTTTTTACCCGTGGATAATGAATCCAGGAATTAAGTCCCTCTACTTTGACCGCAGTATCACTCTTCAATAGCACGGTGTAGGGTCCTTTCCATCGCTCTTTTAGTGGTTCATCTTTCCAGGTCCGTCTGCAAACAACATCTCCGGGTTGGAACGGGTGAACTGGTGCCTCCAAGGGAAGAGACACCTTTTGATTTAGGTACCTGTGTGGTGAAGACAAAGTCTGCGAAAGAGAAATCAAATGTTCTTTAATTGCAGCCTGACCTCTTCTATGCATTTGGTCTCCCTTGACATTTCAAAGGTTTGTAGGAGATGCTTTCCCGTATACGATTTCCAAGGGGCTTACGCCTTCCTTCACCCTAGGGGTTATTCGGATTTGCAAAAGAGCTATGGGTAAGGCTTCTGTCCACTTAAGGTGTGCTTCCTGACAAAGTTGAGAGACTTGTCTTTGGAGAGTCTGATGCATTCTTCCTACTTTCCCACTAGA
>NC_046191.1:36163368-36181359 GCF_011004875.1 Balearica regulorum gibbericeps | reverse complement strand
ATTCTAAAGAAAGACCTATATTAAAACCTGTATTCGTCTGTTTGTTGCGGATTTCCTTGTCGATAGTCTAAATATATCTCAATACTTGCCAGAAATGGCTTATCAAAACTAGTTTAATAAGAAACATCTGAAAGGTGTGAAACAATGATATTCTTTTTTATTAAAAATAGCAGGTCATATTTCTGCCCAGCAATTTTGGATGACTGATTTACTGATTACTCTGGTGTCGTCTTACAGTAAGAACATAACTCTCTCCTAACACGGAGCTGTATTATTACTTATTCAGTAAAAAAACCTAATGTGGATTTTTGTCAGTCATGCCACTTGGTCAAGAATGAAGGAGAAACATACCACGGGAGGTAAATATTTATTAATTTGTATTTCTTTGACCTTAATTCTGTTGGGTCAAGCCCAACATTCAAAAGAAAATGGAAATCTTTTGTTACCATCCTTTATAAGACACCTGAGAGCGCCGCAATCAGAAATTGAAACTACATTCCTAACCTCAGGATGGTTCAAATTAGACGACAGCAATCTTGATCGTGAAGAAAAATTGGAGGGAAGACCTCTGTTGTGTGTCTCAGGAAAGTAGACATAGGCTTAATAGCCCATTGCTACCTTTTCCCTCGCCAGTGGACACAGGTAGTCGCCACGTGTGTGACACTACCCATGTATATGGGGAAAAAGTAGTGAAGTCTTTTGACGCTCTTTGTCATACGCTATCCTTCATTGTCACTAATTTAACGAAGAGGGGAGGAGGGGCAAGCGACATAGTAGTTTCTCCCTGTGACAGTAATTTTAAAAGTGGTAAACGTTGTCCAAGAAGATGAAAAGCACTTGCCTTTCTGCAAGTCTCGCTCGGTAGCTTCCAAGGGTAATAGCTCATTTTCCCGAGGTGAAGACACAGTTTTTGTTGATTGGTGTTCCTGAGGGTACTGAATCCCGTAATACTCTCCTAAACGTACCCCAAGAGGAGAAAAAAAAAACCCCAATGTTTACTGTATCGGCAGTATTGCTGTTTAGGGAAGAGTGACTATATTGCTGTTGAGGAAAGAGTGACTAATTTCCTACTTACCCAATTTATAGCATATTTCCTTTATTGCTCTTTCCTCTTCCATGTCTGCAGCAGTCTCAGGCACCCAGTCAGGAACACCTGTAGGAAGTGTTTTTAAAAGGTTACGCGGTATCTGTACAAAGACCTTCCACAATTCTTAATGGTCAAATACCAACGTGAGTTTCATTTTGGTCAGGGTTTGTTTTTTTCTGACTGCAAGCCCTGATTCTGGACAGAAAAATGATTCCTTAACAGCAGGAGTTTCCAGCTGCAGTGGAACTGCAGTTACAACGTGTATACAACGAGCTCTGCCCAAAGTTACTCTGCTGCAACGTCTGCCGGCAGAGCTGGTGAAGGGAGTGCTCCTTGTCTGTCTCAGTTAAGGCCGCTAAGAGCAGCAAAGCCCTACTTTTTATATTGTTTAAATTAAGGTGGCTTCCTGGGACTGAAACCGAGTTAGGAAGCGCTAACAGGCAGCCCTGAAGGGCAGGGGGAAAGTGAAAAGCAGCTTGGGGCGGCCTGAGAACTAGCACAGGAATTTGCGGAGTGCACGCGTGAGAGCAGGTCGGTCTCTCGCTTTCACTCCCTGGGACTGCACAATTCATTCCTTCCCAATGAATCTCTCAGTCAAGGGTTTAACTACATTTCAAAACCTAAATAAAATCTAATATATCAATAAATGTATACACATACACATTCAGTTAAACTCATGAAGAGTTTTGAGGGGATTCTCTTTGCCAGATTGAAATTATTTAAGGGGAAGTCACACAACTACCTTTTGTAAAGCAACCTGTGACTTCACCTTCAGTGAGGAGCGTGTACAGCCCCTGGTCAAAAGTTTGTTTCCCAGAAAAGAAGTACCTCCCGAACTTGTCATTTCGTCCCCAAATGTTGAGAAATTTTGAAGAGTGACTACCAGTTCCAGGTATTTTGGAGATTACGTCACAAACCCGTCAACACCTCTTTTCTCAAAACAGGGTGGTTTGATGGCTATGCTAATAAATCAGTTGCAAAGTACATTGCGAGAGTGGAAAACCCCCTTCTACCTCCTGGTAAAAGAAAGAAAAAATTGTTTACTGTTCTCCTCCTCTTCATCATCGTCCTCATCGTTGTCTTCATCGTTGAGGTTTATAACCAGTGGAGGGTGAATTGGTAGTAAAATATTCTTTCTATTTCTGAGTGCCTCTTGACCATGGGCTGGGTGCGGAATCCCTTCTTGGACCCCTTGTTGCAATGGGGCAGCTGCAGAAAAGAACATTATATTCATTTTGTTAGGAGGGAACTGGAAGGTCAAATCCAGGTTCAGGCCGGCAGGTATCTTCTTGAAATCATTGCCAGCATTGCCATACTGAAGGAGTCATTAACTAGAGGGATTATGCCTTTTCGGACAAATCTTCTGCTGAGGTCGGCAAAAGAGCATCTTCCAAGTACAGAAAGTCTGAAAAAGCAGGTAGATATTTACACCATGGGACAACATGTGATCAGTAATACGGGGGCTGAAGTGAGTCAATGAGTTGAGAACTCAACCTGTGAAAATAGTATAAACATGCTGAATAATAGGCAGGCCATGGCATCAGTTTTAAATTTTGAAGAGTTTAGCAATGCTAAGCACACGAGTACTGATTTTTAGCTTGTCGACAATTTTTTTCTCTCACAATTTTCTGCAACCACAACTCTCTCTACTAAGTGCAAAGTGTAGATTTTGAGAAAGAACATGAAGTTCATGAAATTAATTTACGCTGAATTAGATGCTTGTGCATCTCTTGCTTGCCCACGAGCAGCACGCGTATCATGTTAAAGGCACTTCAGTAACACTCCTGCAGAGCAGATTGGTTGTATCTCGTGCAAGAGAAATTAAGATACAACGCTTCACTTGGTAGAGCCTTTATTTATTAATTTCACTAGTAATTTATTTATTGATTTAATTTATTAATTTGTTCCAAACAACAAACTGGAAATACATCTGCAGACACAGCACTCTAACCTGATGTTGTCTATACAAGGGCTGTCTCACCCATATAACAGGTTGTGCTCTATCAACAGATGCTGCTACTGGTGGCCCTAACAACCTCCTCCCTCCAACCACACACGCTGCTTTTCATTTCTCTTAAGTGCTTACCTGCCCACTAACCATTTTCACTCCTGGAGAGATTTCGTCTACCCAAGGAAGGCAACATTTTCACGCCATGGATCTTAGCAACCTAAATTGCCTTTTGTGACTTCATCTTTCATGTCACCGATAGTTACAAAGATTCGGAAGAAGACAGCTAAAAAAAGTCATATGGCAACCTTATTCAGATGCCAATACAATTCCTTTCTTTGCCTTCAACTTGCCGGGATCGCGGATCATACCTGATTGATTTGCCATGGTACATTTCTTGACCTGCGCGTATGCTACGTAAGCGCTGGAAGGACGTTTTTGTGCATTTACTTACTCTACTGGAGAAACGGCTGAGAAAATATTTTTACTCACTGTTAGTCGGCGGCAAAAAAAGTCCATTTATAAACGAGGTTTGCTGTGATGGAAGGCACAAGTGATCCTCAAACAGCCTGAGGGTCGTGTTTCCCAGAAACAGGAGATGTTGCTGTACTTCTGCTGCAGGAGAAAACAGGTTTCAGGTACTGTAAATACAGCAATAAAACTGGGCTAAATGGATTCACATACAGCGTACTGCTGTGAACATATGACTAAGATTTTGTGGGACCACGCGCTGCTAGTTTAGAACATGTAAAGTTATCTTAAGCTCCAGGTAACTCTAAAGTTATCTTGAGCTAGGGCAAGGGAGCTTTTGTGATGTTGGTAGATGAGAATAGGAGCAAAGCAGTCTCCTTGCTGTACTGCAGTGCGTGCAGTATCACGGGGTACCGGTGGTTTCTTAATGAGTTTCTGTGTCATTTTTTAAAGGACATCAAAGTCACACTTGAAAATAGTTGAGTACGTGACGGGAAGTTCCACCCAGTTCCAGACATTAGCAGCTGGGTCTCGGAGCAGCATCTCCAAAACACGCCACTTTTGGACTGTCGTCGGGACAGCTGGGCCACCCCCCGAGACACGCTGGGGTCTGGAGCCACAGCCCATCTCCGTGGCATTAACGCCTCAGTCCCCGATGCTGGAATGCATGCAGTAAGCAAGAGCCCTCCACCCAGCCCTGGATTTGCACCAGGTGGAAGAGAAATATGTCTTTGAAGGACAAACCCGTTTTGAAGGACTTTGTTTTAAATAACTGATTTTGCAGAAATTCAGGTAGTCGCTACAAGCAGAAATTATAAACGCGGCCTACTTATTAACACAACCAATATTGTGTTGAGCCGGTAAGAGAGCAATGAGAGATCTTTATGTGGGCAATTATTAACCGATGTGTTCTGAGTGTATCTGAGCCGCGTTCACAGGAGAAATTGTCCATCGCTTAGATGATCGTGAGCTCTTCTCCCTGCTTCTGAAAATCAGCTGTTTGACCTACAGATGGGGCCAGGACCCACGCAGAGTGGCATAGCGACGTCTGACTTTACATAACCACCCTCCCTTTCAAGACAGATATGTCAGGAAAATCAAGGATACAAACCACTCTACAATCTACAGCATTTACCTGTGCGTAGGGGGAACAAAAATGGAAAGAGCGGTCATTCCCAGCTGTGGCCATTTCCAGCTCTCGGGCTTCTCCTCCACTCTCTTAGTACCGGCAGAACGGACCTGAAAACGTTACAGCTCTCAACATTCAGGCAAACCGTAATCGTGTCCTGAAAGCAGTAGTTCTCGCTCCAAACCTGCACCTTCAGACCTGAGCTCTGCTGCTTTTTGGAAAGAAAACTCCAACAGACGGCGAAAGACGCTTGAACGAAGGAGCTGCTACCTTCTCCGGGCTTGTTGAACCGACGAAGGCAGTTGCTAGCCGGTACAGAATGTTACGTTACGAAAGCTTCCAACTGCTCCTCCAGCTCGTGACCTCAGCATGATGGTGCTATGTGGCCTGTCCAGCTTGAACACCTTCCTCTCTCTCCATCGCTTCAGAGTAAAGTACGGAAAACCGGACCGTTTCAAAGGGTCTCCCATTCTGGTGTTTCTTTAACGTAAACCGGAACAAACCCATTTGGCAGGGCTACAAGAATACCCAACTTCTTGCTGTAGGAACTGTGGTCTTAGAAACAAATCTTTCATACCACAAAGACAAACCTTATCCTTTGACTAGTTTTCCCACCAAAACCCTTTTGGCCCGTGTTTTTCTGGCAGCACCTCTTTCTTTGGATGGAGAAACTTGCTGCTTCGTGTTAGTACGCTGCTAGCTGCTAACGGCTGACGTTGTTGGGGTTCATTGCTTTTCCTTGCTTCCATGATGTCCACTGCCACAGCTAAAGCAGAAAGAACAGCGTGCACTTGTGTCCCTAATTAACACCTCTGTTCTGGTTCCCGTCCGAGGCTGCCTCTGAACAGACAATCTCCAGGCGGGGAAAGGAAGTTTCAGTCCTGGAAAGCGGTCAGGCAGGCTGTGACCCCCAGGACATGGGGTCACGGTTCCCACGCTGAGTGACCTCAGTGACTTGGAGATGACACTTCAGGTGCCAGAGACTCCACGGGCACAAACGGTACGAGGCTGGCTCAGCGGTGGTTACGCCCAAGCTGGGGGAGAAGTACGGAGACATTGAAACGACTGGAAGTTTTCAGGTCTCTCGAGGAGCCGATCAATTTGGTTGTGACTCAGGTATCAGGAGATGGCCCGAAGAGCTGTGAAGAGAGAAACGATGTGAAAGGGCTCCCACCTGGAGTACTGCGTCCAGCTCTGGGGGCCCCAGTACAAGAGAGACATGGAGCTGCTGGAGCGAGTCCAGAGGAGGGCCACGAAGACAGTCAGAGGGCTGGAGCCCCCCTCCTGTGAAGACCAGCGGGGAGAGGTGGGGTTGTTCAGCCTGGAGAAGAGAAGGCTCCGGGGAGACCTTAGAGCAGCCTTCCAGTACCTGAAGGGGGCCTACAGGAAAGCTGGAGAGGGACCGTTTACAAGGGCATGTACTGACGGGGCGAGGGCTAATGGCTTTAAACTGCAGGAGGGTAGACTCAGATTAGATACGAGAAAGAAATTCTTCACTGTGAGGGTGGTGAGGCGCTGGAACAGGTTGCCCAGAGAAGCTGTGGATGCCCCCTCCCTGGAAGTGTTCAAGGCCAGGTTGGGTGGGCCTTTGGGCAACGCGGTCTAGTGGAGGGCGTCCCTGCCATGGCAGGGGGCTTGGAACTAGATGATCTTCCAACCCAAACCAAGCTGTGATTCTATGCCTGTCCCCTGTGGAAGGGACCCCACGCTGGAGCAGGGCAAGAGCGTGAAGAGGAAGGGGCGGCAGAGAGAACGTGGGATGAACTGAGCGCAACCCCGACTCCCCGTCCCCTTGCACCGCTCGCGGGGAGCACGTAGAGCAAAAGCAGGGGGGAACTTGAGCCCGGGAGGAAGGGGGGGCGGGGGAAGGTGTTTTAAGGTTTCGGTTTTATTTCTCATTACCCCACTGGGATTTGCTTGGTCATAAATGAGGAGGGGAGCGACAGAGCAGCTTTGGGGGGCACCTGGCGTGCCGGTGTCACCGAAATTCGGGAATGAAAGAACCCTCATTACCACCAATTTGGCATCAAGAAGCAGGCATTTCCTTTATTGCAGCGCTGGGTGTCAGGAGGATAGTTCCTCAAACCAGGCACACCTAATGCTGGTTCTCTTGTCATATTTATACACAAACGTTACAAAGATTACAAAGTGGTACGCTCCCCGTTACAATAATTGGTTCCTATTTCTTTGCCTAGTATGCAAACTAGAAGGCATGCTCAGTTCCTTTCTCCGCCTCTATCTTTTGAGTAGCTGGTATAGTTTGGGTAGGGGGCTTATGGGTCGGTGCTCGTGGGGACCCTGGCCCAAATTACCTTTCCCCTAGTTTCTCAGTATTTCGGTGTTGGTAGTTGCTTGCTATACGCCTCAGCAAGCTAAGGATGTTGCTGGAGGCAATGAATGGCCTCCCTTTCTGCAAGGTATGTACATAAGGACCTTGAAGCGTCTTGGAGCTCCTCCTTTTTCTCCTGATGCGTAGCAGGTGCTCATTCTAAGAATCGTTAGCCTTCTGCCTAAAGTAATAATGACTAGTTTCTTATCACATATAATACAAGGAGGCCTTCATTACAGGCCTTTCTTCTTGGCTACATTTTCTTAGGATGTGTCCTAGAAGCAGGCCTTCGTTCCAGGCCTATCTTTTTGGCTCCACCGGCAGGGTCAACCCGCCACAGACGGGCCCAGGGCCGTGTACCGAGGCAGAGAGCCTGGGGAACAAACAAGAGGAGGCAGCTGTCCTGACGGAGGCCAAATGGGGCGCGGAGAGGTCCCCGCACCCACCCTGGGGACAGGGCCTCCACGCCCCAGGCCCGTGGCACCCCGGCAAGCAGAAAAGACAGCCTGAGGAAAGGCTGCCCGGCCAGGGGAACGGCACCGCCAAGGGCTAAGGGCCGCCGCCGCGGCGCGCCCCGGGCCACCAGGCGGCCGCCTCAGCCCGGCGCCGAGCACAGCTGGGCCGGGGCGGCCCTGCCGCGGCGGGAGCCGCCGCTGTGGAAAGCCGAGCTGCCGCAGGCCCGCGGCCGGGCCCCGCCGGGCGGCGCAGAGCGGCGGAGCCAGCGCCTCGCTGAGGGCTGCTGGAGAGAGGCGACCGCCCCGCGCCCCGCCCCGCCGTCCCCGGCGAGCGCTCGGCCGTCCGGCCGTCCGGGGCCATGAGCCGGCGGGGCGCGGTGCAGCGGCAGCTGCCGGCTCTGTTCGGGACCGAGGTGAGGGAGGAGCCGTCGGCCAAGCGGGAGCGCCAGGTGGCCGGGGCGGCACGGGGCCGGGCGGGAGGCAGGCGGGGCCGCGGTGCCGGCGGCGGGGCCGGGACAGGCAGCAGCACGGAGCGTGTCAGGTCCGCCCGGCCCGGCCCGGCTGCGGGGAGGGGGACAGCCGGGTGGCGGGAGGTGTCGCCGCAGGTCTGGAGCGAAAGGCAGGGTAGAGGTTTCCGTAGGGCTCGCCCCTGGCATGCGGGAAAGGAAGGTCGTTTGGGGGCCGTTTCAGCTCTGTCCCGCTCCTTTCCTGCCAGCTGCACCCCGGTGTCGGCCCTGAGGTTGCGTTTGCTTTTTCCAAGTGTAGGGAACAGCCAGGGCAAGGAACGGGGCCGCTCCAACATGCCGGCCCTGGGAGCTTGTGAGCCTTGTGGGGGAAAAATAAGCTTCGCTCTCTTTTTTCTTCTTTCTCGTCTTTCTCGTCTTTCTTTTTCCTTCCCAAGTCACCATGAACGCGTGATGGAGCCCTGCTTTCCTGGGGATGGCTGAACACCTGCCTGCCGATGGGAAGTGGTGAGCCATTTCCTTGTCTTGCTTTGCTTGCGCGTGTGGCTTTTGGTTTACCTATTAAAGTGTCTTTATTTCAGGCCACGAGTTTTCTCACTTTTTCTCTTCCGCTTCTCTCCCCCATCCCACCATGGAGTGCAGGTTTCTCATGCTGACTAGAGGCCTTGTTTCACTTCGTTTCCACTTTTGTTGTGTGATCTATTGGATTACAGCTGTTGTGACTTCACCTGTCATTAAACATCTTGACCGCAAAGTGGTAGTTACCGTAAAGATAGTCGGTGTTTATAGGTTGGTTTAAGTGAAGGTGCCAGTCAGGGAACTACTCCGGTTCTCAAATGTCCTATGGGTGGGACATTCCTTGCACACTAGAACTTGTATAGTAAAGGGTGTGTAATTTCTCTGGGGAAGAGTAACAGAAGCGTGGAGGTTGGGAGGAAACGAGAAGATGCATTGCATTAAAAGACCTCTGAAACTGCAAAGTGAAAACGTACTAGTATTTATTCATCTTAGAAATGATGCCTTAGAACATAGTCTGCAAAAGTCATTTCAACAGTCAAATTTTCATAACAAATTAAACTTAGTGAACCTGTGACCACACAGAACGTATATTTTATGTTTTCAATCAGTTTGGATTGGACCTGAACACAAAACATGGGGTTTTGACCCTGCCTTCTCTAACAGAAACACACAGCAGTACTGCATTATTAAAAAAGCAACAAAACCAAACATGCAGAGCAAGAACATGAAAACTCTTTCAAAGCAAAACTTCCCCGCGCTTTTCTCCATCTGGGAAGAAAATGAGAGGACAAACACATGGCGAATGTTAGCGGGCTTGCCAACCACATGCTTAAATAAGCTGAAATGCTGTGTGATAAGAATGGTTTCAGCAGCTCTATAGAACAGAAGAGATGACAAGTCCCTACTTCTCTCTCTGCTTGGCCCAGAGGCTATTACCTAGACTATCACTTCAAAGAGGCTTAAGGCTTGGGGAAAAAAATGCTGACTTGTCAGTTTGCCTTAAAGAGTTCTCAGGTCCATTCACTTGGTAGAGAAACCTCAAACATCTCCTGCAGGCAAACCCAGCACGCTGAGCAGAGCCTGAAAACTTCCTCCTGTCAAAACAACCTGCTCTGGCAGGATGGGACCTGTCAGCTAAAGTGTGGTGGAATCAGTGTGTTAAAAATTCACTTTGTGACCCCTAAGCAAGTTATTTGGCCTCCTTGCTTCAGTTCCCTTCTGTAAGGAGAACAGTAGTACTTACCACTCGTTCTCTGCTCTCAGTTCATGAAGATCGGTAATTCATGTTCGATAATGGTAAATGCCAGGAGGCATGCAAGATTTTACACATTCAGAAAAGGAAGTGCCAAATGCTTCATAGCCCTATTGTATTTTTTTTTTTTCCCCCCATATGAAATAGTTAGCTGGATGTGCTTCTGGACACATGTTATGAAAGCACATTTATTTCTTGTGTGCATCTTGGACTATGTCATTCAACACTGTAAGCAGGAGAAAGGAGCTCTGGCAGCTGACCTGCAGTTTCGATGCAAGGGTATGAAGGAGGAGGTTTCTGCCACTTCCCATTTGCATCTTTCATATGAGATCTGTCTGAAGCAAACGTCTTCAAGTACAAATCTGCTCGAATCATTCTGATTTTCCTAAACAATGCAAAATTGTGTCAAAAGAGATGCATATACAATACTGTCGGTCACTTAGGACAAAAGCCCTTTCCTCCCATCCAGGAGCATTAATCTCCTTGAATACATAAAACAGGACTATCGTGCCAAGCAGTTAACAAGAAACTACAGTAGGAAAGAAAAGGGCTTTTGATGATTAAGATAAAAAGCTTTAGAAAAAGAAGGCAGTGCATTGATTTTACTAGAGTACAGCAAAAAACTTTTGTCACCATCCATCCACCAAGAGAACTTCAGCTTTGATTTCATGAAATAACATTCATGGTCTTTATATTTTACATCATCGCCTGTGAAATTCTGGATGAAGGCTGTCATCCAGCCCAAAGGCCTCCACGCTGTACACGTCAAAAGGACACGGAAACGGCAACGCTGTGTCAAGATCGTAAACGAAGTTCTGCTCCCCGCCTGGAAACATGAAGTAGAATAACATGGTAGTCCTGGGAAGAAGGGTAATCGCCATTAGTTAAACAGTTAATGAGAAAGTGGCAAAGGGAGTGGAAAAACAATGGTTCCTAGAAGCAGAAGCTACAGATCCTTTTCTTTAAATCCTGCTTTCTGCCCATGAAGTATTAAGCCTGTAACGCTTCTGGCACCAGGAGAGAGATTTCCTCACACCTGTCTTGCCCATCGTGCTTTTCAAGAAACCTTGGTATTCTCTCCATTCCTCTGCAGCCCCCTTTGATTTAAGCCTGGACAGCTAAACTAAAGTTTATGCTACTCCTAAGAAAATAGCAAATCTCTTTCATGCCCCACATCAAACCGCAAAAGTTACGTGGGATAAGCATTTTTGTCTTAGTCCTAAATCAAAGTTCGCGATACATGACGATAGCTTAACGTTAAAATGATCTAGCGATCTCTTCTAATAAGAGATGTTGTACCTGTTGAAGAAACATGGTGTGTGAATTTGAGTGCTGAGTGTTGGGCTGCCAGAAGCCGCTGAAAAAACAGCATGCAACTGAAAAAGCAGCAAACGGCTCAGATCAAGGGGACCGTAGGAGTGAGACAAATTCCGGTAGTAGCTCTTGAAGCTGCGACAAAATGCCTGCGGGGACTAAATCACACTTTTTCAAGATAATGATTTTGTCTTGACACTGGGGTTCTGAGGTGCAGTTTCACTCCTTAACTTGTAAGAAACATGGGTGTGGTGGAGGTTTGGAGAAATTTGAGTTACTTAGGTGTCAGGAACGTCCACTGCTGTTTTCCAAAACTAAATTGAAGGTAGCTGTTAAGAGCTTACTAAAGCTTACATTAAATCCAGTCACAAAAAGAGTATGAAGCACTGTCTTTTGACACTTTCAATATTAAACAATCCTAGCCACAAAGGGACTGGAATGGAAAAGATCTTAGGCAAGCTACTGTGTCAGACCGAGACACGTGTACAACTGTATGCAACACTATTTAGAAGAATTTGTTACAGACTGTAAGAAAAATTAACTACAAGCTTTACAAATCCTGCGATCCACTGAAACATCCAAGTTAAAACACCTTTCGATCCATGAATTTTTATGGGAAATCCACAGTCTGCAGCGACCTTTCCTGACCCTCCCGTTCCTTCTTAGATCATCTTTGTAACATTTGGATCTCTTTTTAAACTAAATCTTTTTTTGTAATATAAATGTACTGATATTTTGAGAGAGAATGAGTGATTCAGAAATCACAGAACTTCAGAAGTTTGCAGATTATTTTGCAGAATTTCAGACACAGAAATTGCCACAGTAAATAGAGGTTTTTCCATACCAGATAACTGAAAGAACACTATAAGGATACATATTTTAAAAGAATTCTGTAGTGGTAAGTACTGAGTTATGTTCATTGATCAAACGACACTCCAAAGCCACCATTTATGGGTCAGTTTAATTGCTGATACCCGATACATATATTACTTATATTTTTCTATCCTCTGTCAGGCCTACATGGATATTTTCATCCCTCTACTTCTTACAAATACAGACATGTACTTACAATTCTACAAAGCTGGTAGCCTCAACAATACTAATTTTCACAAATCTGTTATCTACTCTTACCAACATTAACGTTTGTCACCTGTAGGTTTTACTGGCTGTCTCACTGATAATTTACTATGAATGGTAAAAATGAGCACCAGATATAGGCTCTTCATAAGCCTGTTGTAAAAGAATGATACATATTAATACAGAACTGGTAAAGAATGGTTGAGGTTGGAAGGGACCTCTGGAGGTCATCTGGTCCAGCCCCTGCTCAAGCAGGGACGCCCAGAGGAGCTGACCAGGGCCGTGCCCAAGATGGCTTCTGAGTACTCCAAGCATGGAGCCTCCACAACTCCTCTGGGCAACCTGCTCCAGTGCTCCATCACCCTCAGGGTAAAAAAGTGGGGTTTATGTTCGGATGGAACAGTTTGTTATGGTAAAGATGGCTGACACTGCCCACATCTGATCCTGCAGCTATCAACTACAGAAGCACGCTGCTCAAAATTCCCGAGAGAGAGAAGAGAATGCCTTACCCAGACAACAGGCTCATCTCCATGTCCCGATTTCTGCTTCCAGAGTGGAATCTGAAAATTGTAAGTGAATAAATCTGAAGTGAATAAAACCTTTCAGATTCATACAGATTAATCGTGGGTTAATTGGTTAGTTCTTTGCTAACCTATCCATTCATCAACTTACATCTGTGCCGCAGTCAGAAAATTTTCCCTAGTTTCTGTCTTTCGGGAGCATGAAGTTGGAGATACGATTCTGGACCACATAACATAATCATTCCCCTGAACCCACAGATTACAGGGAAGAATTCCCCAGAGCTCATAAGGACATCATGCCTCTTCCCATGGTCCTCAAAGCACAACTGAAAGATCTCACGTGGTGTGGTTTGCACACCTCTGAGCCAAAGTGAACTACAAGAGGGTTTTGGACCATGTCTCACTTAGAGGTTGGGCTGTGGCTCTGAGAGCATGTCTCACCTATGTTGGGCTGGGGTTAAAATGCCTGGACCCGTGTCTCACCTATGTTAGACTATGGTCTAAAGGCCTGGGCTGGGCTTAAAATGCCTGAGCCCACGTCTCGGCTATGCCGGGCTGTGGTCTAAAGGCCTGGGACCAGGTCTCAGCTAGGCTGGGCTGCGGTCTGAAGGCCTGAACCTCGCCATCGCTGCATTCAGATCACATCTCATAGACTCACCATCCTCCGATCATTGGCTATGAAAACAGCATAAAATTCTTCTAAAGGGTACTGATCCTGACTCCTGATGTAGTCACAAAGTTTCCAAACATTTTCTTCACTGCAAAACACAAGAACTGATTATATTTTTTTTCACCCCAACTTCATTTCTAGTGAACAGAAGGTTCCTCTCGGCTCTGCCATGGCTCCGCAGGGATACGGGCCTCGGGCTGTGGGCCCGGCGGGTCTGGGGAGGCGCCTGGTGGCTGCGCGGCGGGGAAGCCGTGGCCGGGGGGTGCCGGTGCCGGCCGGCAGCCTTCGGGAGCTGTTGAGGGGAGCTGGGAAAGCCGAGTCCCCGCGCAAAAGCACCAGAGATCGGTGTCATGTGGAGGAGAAAAATAGGGACAAACCGAGTATTTAGGGTCAGCGCCTACAGCTGCGGTCGGTTGCGTGGCCGCACGTGAGGAAGTAGTCGGGGTCGCCCTCCGCAGCCGGCCGGGTGTCCCATGTGTCGTCCGTCCCCTCGCCGCCCATTTCTGGTCACCCCGCAGCTAAGGGGGGGCTCGGCACAACCTCTGGTCTGGGGGACCAGTAGCAGCGTCCTGGGAGACACTCACTGGGTCACCTGCAGCCCCATGAATATAAACTTTTAGCATTGCTTTATGGTTTGGTGTGTTATCTCCTTCCCCCCACTTCCCGGTTTATTTTGTTACCTAAAAAGCTGGAAGGCTGAGCAAAGTTAGGCAGATAAAGCAGCTGGCATGTGTTCTCAGTGTGGTGGTGAGGAAGCTAGATGTAAACCTTTCACTGAAACCAAAGCAGAATCATCATTATGAAACTGGCTGTAAGGTTCTTTTTTGTTTTGGTTTCTTTCTTTCTTTTCTTTTTTCTTTTTTTTTCCCTTTTTGCAGACCTTTCCCATGCTTTGAGGCATGGAGTCATTCTTACTTTACGTTTCGGAGGGCTGGACTTTGCTGGAGCTTTCTAACCGCAGAGACAATGCAGAAGCGCATGAGATGATCCTGGTGCTAGCTGCATGTTCAAGTCCTAATGCCTCTTTCCTAACTTGTTGATGTGCAAGGACTTGGTGGTGGCAGCTTTTGCATTTTTTTCTGCTGTCAGCAAGCGGTTTATCTCTAGTTAGTCAGCTTACTTCATCCACAGAGAGTAAGGAGCATACAGCAGAAGGCCTAAGGTAAACTGGCATCTGATGGGTTTATCCTCTTCCAAGTTTCCGGCCCCATGGCGGATCCAGAGTGGCTAATGTCCCTTTGGAAGCTGCGTTAGCTGCAGGTCTGTAAACCTGGTGTAATTCCTCAGGCTGGACAAGATTGTCTTGTGACCTGTACTTGAGACCTGTGTGCTCCTGAGTTCCCTCTTCATCTGGGCAAAGTGGAAACTGGCACTTTTGCAGGCTGAAGAGTGCTTCATGCCTTGTCTGTGTAGGGAGCTCAGCATCAGAGTTCACAGCCTTGTTGCCTGAGCACATACATCTGTTCCGACAGTACCTCAACATAGAGTGACTTCCTCAGAGATAGCAGATAGCTAAACACAGCTCTTAGAAAAGACTTTTTAGAAACAATGGCTAATCACTTCCTATAGCATGAGAAAAGTAAGAAAATATGAAATGCTTTCAAATGGTGAAATACTTCACAAAATTCTTTCATCCAGTTGCTTTACCTTTCCAGTTTAGCCATTTGCTTCTACTGAATTTCAGTCCTTGAGTGTGTTTTTCCAGCCTGATAAGGTTGGTAAGAGCTAGTTACTCTTGCTCTGCTGGCAGCTTGCTGGAGTTAACCCGATGGTTCTTGGTGTCTGCCATCTCCTGGAACTGGGATGCCTTCCTAGGAAGGGAGGGCCGTCAGAGTTAGCAATATACATTGTTACTGCTTTGCCTGTGTCCTTGTTTGAGCCACGATTAAGGTAAAAAGACAGTCCTGAGGATCATGAATATCACAAGTATTGTATTGTGAACATTGTATTAAAAACATGTTTTTAAAAAGCAAACAAGTGCATAAGTATACATAGAAAGACCTCCCAGGTCACTCTACTGTTTTGTTCTTTTTTTTTTCTCCTAACATCTGTGCTGACATTCTCTAAGTATTTGTTCTTCTTTCAGTCTTGGGTATGGCCCAGAGATTTGTGAAGCGTATTATTCCAGTCATCTTTTAACGGATATGGCAAACCTTTAAGATTTGTCCCAAGGAATATTTACTTCTAGATCAATGAAGCAGAAATAGCCAAAGTGGCAGTTATAACTTGTGTATCTTGGAGTTTAAGCAAGCTGAATCTTCCAGAGTTGCTTCCAACGTTGGAGTCTAATTTCACAGGTGAACGTGTATTTAGAAATAAAGCCTCTTCCTTAACATATCCTTATTTGAAAGTGCTGTATGTTTGGAGTGGCTGAATCTGGTAGCCTTATGGACAGTACAAATGGCCTGATCCTTCTTCCCTCTCTGGCTGATCAGGATGAAAACCCCTTAGTGGGAAAACACACACAGATGCATCGATGTAACATGGATCCCTGTACGATTTGGGTTTGGGTGCCCAGTTTGTCTGTAGCTGCCTCCAGGGGCTGGCAGCCAGCTGCGTAAGCCCCAGAGGTGCACAGGCCTGCTCCAGCTGCTGGTATTTAGATCCCGTGTGCGCGCACACATATACACACGCGTGTACTATGTATACCCCTCTGTCACTGTCCTTAGACGCTCAGTCAAACCAGTAACTGGCCCCGAATGACCTGCTCTCCCAGTTACCTCATGTGCAGAGACAGATGGGTCCCTGGCCCAGACCTATGGCCTCTCCAGTAGCTGTCCCCCCAGCCCAGTGTCTCCCATACCTGGCCCAGACTGGTGACCTTTCCAGTACCTGGTTCCCAAAAGTTAAGCCACTTGCTAGCTGATGCTGGCTTGGTGTCTGTTAGCAATGGTGCAGGCTGTGAGGAGCTGCAGCCCTTTCTCCCGCTGCTGCTGCTCGGACCTCTGTGCCCCGGGAGGCAGAAGTGCCATTGAATAAACAAGAAGCCAGGACAGGCTGTGATGATGGGCATCCCCCAGCGAGTCGTATTCTAGGCAGAGGCCCCCACTTGGTCTGTTAGGTGACCCCAAGGGCTCTCCTGCCTGCACCCCTGGGGGGTCCCTCACCCTGGAGCTGGGCCTTGGGCTGAGCGATGGCCTCACGAGGAGCGGGGCCGGGCTGTTCCCCTGCCGCTGTGTTACTGGGGTGCCTCTGCCCACCCGTGCTTCCCCGCTGCCTTTGGTTTATGCAGATTAGCCTTTAATCACATAACCCACCCTTATAGGCAGTTCCCAGGCATGCCTATACATTTTGTAGGACGATGTACAAGCCACAGGCATCCAGCTGTAGGAATACTATGAGTACGTTTGCAGGTGAGATTATTTCTTGGTCTAGGGGTTTTTTTTCTAGTTGTCTCAGTGGCGAATGCTGAAAGTATTGGTTTAAGTCTTTATATACTCCTGTGTGTGAGTGTGCACAAAAACTGCCTTCAAATAAATGTAGGGCTCTGACAAATTAAAAATAAGTTGAAAGGCTTTCTGTTACAATTTCTTTCTTAAACCTTTGAGAGGAAGAATGTGAAAAGTGACTCTGACAGACCGGACTGCCTGTCATTAAGCTTTAGGTCTTGTTATATCCATCTACGCTGGATCTGAGAACTATAAAATATCTGTAGGGGTTTCATCTCAGATGCCCCAACGTAAAGCCAGATATGGGAAAGCATATCACGAGGCCTCGCTCCACCAGCTTAGAGAACTGCAGGAAGCGAGGCGCTCTTTAAAACGAGCGATGAAGGAAAGGTGATTGCAATCCTCCTCGTCAAAAGGCCTGTCTTATCACGACCAGTTGTGCAGTGAACGTTGGGGATGACTTGTTCAAGGTTGTCTGAAGAGAAGACCGTCAGGATCGCCCAGCTCTGTGGCTCAGGGCTGACCCTCCAGCAGCGGGCGGCCACAGCCCTCGCTGTGTGGCACTGCAAGGGCATTGCAGTGCGCGTCATTGCTCTCCTGTAGCCGCGTTCTTCACGCTTCTGTTATCATCTCCATCAGCTACTAATGGAAGTACCTCTTGGTAAAGTTAGTGCCAAGAAGTGAAAGAATCTGGTCTGTTTTCTGCCCTTTTCGGTGTGAGACTTAGTTTGGCGTACTCCTAATGAAACTTTGGGTTGGCTGAACAAACTGAACAAGCCCCCTCTCACGGGTATAGCTTTCCCCCTCACATAGGAAAGGTGATAGTACTCATCCTCTTTGCAGAAATGGCAATGTGAACAAGATCTACAGCCATAAAAAAGTGTATCTTGAGTTCCCTTTGGTTTCCCGGGGATAAATACCATCCTCTTGAAGGAAATCTTTTCATGTGCCTCTGAATGCAGTTATAAATGGGACAGAGAGAGGAAGAGAAGCTCTCCTCACTAGATTTTAATCCCAGAACATGCAAAGTCAAGCTTGACTGCTCCTCTGAACCAACTTTTGAAATAAAAGATTTGGGTTTTTTTGAATGAAACACTAAGTTTATATGAAAGGCTTTGCCGCAATAACGTTTTGAAAGGATATTAAGCTCAAGTTGTCCACAAGAAGAGTGTGGCAGAGGGGAGCTTTAGCTTTGAAAGTTGGGGTTTTTTTTCTGAGAGCTCCTTCTTGGTGTGCGAGTTACCTGCTGTTAGTTGCACCCCTGTTGAATCAGGAGTGTTACAGAATAAACTTGCCTAAAGGAGGCAGAAGTTCCTTCTTAACTCAATATATGTGGTTCAGATAAATACATTCTTATTTCCTTTTT
>NC_046191.1:36130253-36163268 GCF_011004875.1 Balearica regulorum gibbericeps | reverse complement strand
TCCAGGGCCAGCCAGGGGCAGGGCAGCCACAGGCACGAGGGGCATCTGCCTGCTGGCCGGCCTCAGCCCAATGCCAAAGCCATAGCAGAGGCTGGCGTGGCGAAGGACGGCAGCAGAAAGGAGAAGCAGGGCTCTGGGGGCGCAGGGGGAACCCTGCAGCAGCTCTGATCCTGCGGCTGGCTGCCTTCCCGAGGTGAGGGGGCTCTAAGACTCATCGCGCCCCAACCGCTTACACCTGCTCTTAGGAAAAGTCTCATCCCCTAACTCTTGCACTGATTAGTCTTTAACCTGCGACACTGCGTGAACTTGGGGGGGTGGGGTGGCGGGGAGAGCGAGCGTGCGCGCGTGAGCGAGCGAAGGAGCAAGCGCAAGAGATGTAGAGCGAAGGGTTGCCGTTGCCTACTAGGCAACATTGTCCTGGCTAGGGAAGCGTGGCTAAAGGAGCCCAGGTCATTGCAAGGAGGCGAAGGACAGCCCCCACCCTGAGGAAGAAAGGACACCCCTGGCCCGCGCGGGGTAAGGCCAGCACCCCAGCCCCTCCGACACCTCTGTGAAACCCTCCCGTTATCTGGCATCACAGAGAGGCAAGTGTGGCGAGACCGACTGCAGGGACGTTGAGATGAAGGAAGCAGCAGGTGGATGATGGTGACGATGCCAGAGAAGGAGAGTTGCTTTGCAAAACAGGAGGGATTGAGCGAGCGCTGTGCGCACGTGTGTGTGTAAATCTGTGTGTGTGTAAAGCAGCCGTTGGTGAAATTGCGTTGCAGCTGAACGCTCGAAAGGCGTGAGAAGCAAGCGCAAAACCGCACTGGGGGCGGCCCAAGCGGAGCGGGCGAGCTCCCGCGCACGAGCAAAGAGTGACTCTTGTGAAGGTCTCCTTTGCGTCCCAGCCCTGTCCTGGGTGGTGAGGGGCCAGCTGGGAAGCGTGTGTGAGGCTCGAAGGCCCCGAGAGGGTCCCTGGCAGCAGCCCTGTGCCTTGGGCTCTGGCAGCAGAGGCGAAGTTGTCAGAGGGTGAATGAGCGGGCAGGGAAGTGTGGAGGAAGGGGAGAGGCGTGGTGGTGGTGGTGGTGGTGGTGGTGGTGGTGGTGGCTGTGTGCAGGTGGAGGCGGCCGCAGGTGGGGTTGTGGTGGGGCTTGAGGTGCTGTGCAGAGCGTGGGAGGAGGAGGCGGAGGAGGAGGGGTGTGTGAGAGGCTGTTGTGGTTGTGTAGGGTCAGGCTGGTGTTGGGGTGTCGGGGAGCAGAGGGGGTGCCAGGCGTTGGGGGGGGGGTGGTTGCGGTGGGGCGCAGGGCGGTGTGCGGGCTATAGGGGGCGCTGTGCGCTCCCCCCTCGGGTGCCTCGTTAGTGGACGAGGGGAGATGCCCGAGTGCGTCTGGTCCCGAGGCCGTAGGTTCGATTCCGGAAGGTGGATAGAACCATTTTTGACCAGCAGTGCCGCGCATCCCTCTTGCTTTTGCTCGCTCCCTCGCCTCGGCGGCACGCAGCCTGGCGCCGCTCGGGCCCCTTGGCCTTTCCCGCTTCACCTCTCCACGTCCGGCGGCTCCTGGCCCTCTTGCTCTTTCCTCCCCGGGCCACGCCAGGGGCAGGGCAGCCACAGGCACGAGGGGCATCTGCCTGCTGGCCGGCCTCAGCCCAATGCCAAAGCCATAGCAGAGGCTGGCGTGGCGAAGGACGGCAGCAGAAAGGAGAAGCAGGGCTCTGGGGGGCAGGGGGAACCCTGCAGCAGCTCTGATCCTGCGGCTGGCTGCCTTCCCGAGGTGAGGGGGCTCTAAGACTCATCGCGCCCCAACCGCTTACACCTGCTCTTAGGAAAAGTCTCATCCCCTAACTCTTGCACTGATTAGTCTTTAACCTGCGACACTGCGTGAACTTGGGGGGGGGGGGGGGGGGGGGAGAGCGCGCGCGCGTGAGCGAGCGAAGGAGCAAGCGCAAGAGATGTAGAGCGAAGGGTTGCCGTTGCCTACTAGGCAACATTGTCCTGGCTAGGGAAGCGTGGCTAAAGGAGCCCAGGTCATTGCAAGGAGGCGAAGGACAGCCCCCGCCCTGAGGAAGAAAGGACACCCCTGGCCCGCGCGGGTAAGGCCAGCACCCCAGCCCCTCCGACACCTCTGTGAAACCCTCCCGTTATCTGGCATCACAGAGCGGCAAGTGTGGCGAGACCGACTGCAGGGACGTTGAGATGAAGGAAGCAGCAGGTGGATGATGGTGACGATGCCAGAGAAGGAGAGTTGCTTTGCAAAACAGGAGGGATTGAGCGAGTGCGTGCGCACGTGTGTGTGTAAATCTGTGTGTGTGTAAAGCAGCCGTTGGTGAAATTGCGTTGCAGCTGAACGCTCGAAAGGCGTGAGAAGCAAGCGCAAAACCGCACTGGGGGCGGCCCAAGCGGAGCGGGCGAGCTCCCGCGCACGAGCAAAGAGTGACTCTTGTGAAGGTCTCCTTTGCGTCCCAGCCCTGTCCTGGGTGGTGAGGGGCCAGCTGGGAAGCGTGTGTGAGGCTCGAAGGCCCGAGAGGGTCCCTGGCAGCAGCCCTGTGCCTTGGGCTCTGGCAGCAGAGGCGAAGTTGTCAGAGGGTGAATGAGCGGGCAGAGAAGTGTGGAGGAAGGGGAGAGGCGTGGTGGTGGTGGTGGTGGTGGTGGTGGTGGTGGTGGTGGCGGCTGTGTGCAGGTGGAGGCGGCCGCAGGTGGGGTTGTGGTGGGGCTTGAGGTGCTGTGCAGAGCGTGGGAGGAGGAGGCGGAGGAGGAGGGGTGTGTGAGAGGCTGTTGTGGTTGTGTAGGGTCAGGCTGGTGTTGGGGTGTCGGGGAGCAGAGGGGGTGCCAGGCGTTGGGGGGGGGGGGGGTGGCGGTGGGGCGCAGGGCGGTGTGCGGGCTATAGGGGGCGCTGTGCGCTCCCCCCTCGGGTGCCTCGTTAGTGGACGAGGGGAGATGCCCGAGTGCGTCTGGTCCCGAGGCCGTAGGTTCGATTCCGGAAGGTGGATAGAACCATTTTTGACCAGCAGTGCCGCGCATCCCTCTTGCTTTTGCTCGCTCCCTCGCCTCGGCGGCACGCAGCCTGGCGCCGCTCGGGCCCCTTGGCCTTTCCCGCTTCACCTCTCCACGTCCGGCGGCTCCTGGCCCTCTTGCTCTTTCCTCCCCGGGCCACGCCAGGGGCAGGGCAGCCACAGGCAGCCACAGGCACGAGGGGCATCTGCCTGCTGGCCGGCCTCAGCCCAATGCCAAAGCCATAGCAGAGGCTGGCGTGGCGAAGGACGGCAGCAGAAAGGAGAAGCAGGGCTCTGGGGGCGCAGGGGGAACCCTGCAGCAGCTCTGATCCTGCAGCTGGCTGCCTTCCCGAGGTGAGGGGGCTCTAAGACTCATCGCGCCCCAACCGCTTACACCTGCTCTTAGGAAAAGTCTCATCCCCTAACTCTTGCACTGATTAGTCTTTAACCTGCGACACTGCGTGAACTTGGGGGGGGGGGGTGGCGGGGAGAGCGAGCGCGCGCGCGTGAGCGAGCGAAGGAGCAAGCGCAAGAGATGTAGAGCGAAGGGTTGCCGTTGCCTACTAGGCAACATTGTCCTGGCTAGGGAAGCGTGGCTAAAGGAGCCCAGGTCATTGCAAGGAGGCGAAGGACAGCCCCCGCCCTGAGGAAGAAAGGACACCCCTGGCCCGCGCGGGTAAGGCCAGCACCCCAGCCCCTCCGACACCTCTGTGAAACCCTCCCGTTATCTGGCATCACAGAGCGGCAAATGTGGCGAGACCGACTGCAGGGACGTTGAGATGAAGGAAGCAGCAGGGGGATGATGGTGACGATGCCAGAGAAGGAGAGTTGCTTTGCAAAACAGGAGGGATTGAGCGAGCGCGTGCGCACGTGTGTGTGTAAATCTGTGTGTGTGTAAAGCAGCCGTTGGTGAAATTGCGTTGCAGCTGAACGCTCGAAAGGCGTGAGAAGCAAGCGCAAAACCGCACTGGGGGCGGCCCAAGCGGAGCGGGCGAGCTCCCGCGCACGAGCAAAGAGTGACTCTTGTGAAGGTCTCCTTTGCGTCCCAGCCCTGTCCTGGGTGGTGAGGGGCCAGCTGGGAAGCGTGTGTGAGGCTCGAAGGCCCCGAGAGGGTCCCTGGCAGCAGCCCTGTGCCTTGGGCTCTGGCAGCAGAGGCGAAGTTGTCAGAGGGTGAATGAGCGGGCAGGGAAGTGTGGAGGAAGGGGAGAGGCGTGGTGGTGGTGGTGGTGGTGGTGGTGGCGGCTGTGTGCAGGTGGAGGCGGCCGCAGGTGGGGTTGTGGTGGGGCTTGAGGTGCTGTGCAGAGCGTGGGAGGAGGAGGCGGAGGAGGAGGGGTGTGTGAGAGGCTGTTGTGGTTGTGTAGGGTCAGGCTGGTGTTGGGGTGTCGGGGAGCAGAGGGGGTGCCAGGCGTTGGGGGGGGGGGTGGTTGCGGTGGGGCGCAGGGCGGTGTGCGGGCTATAGGGGGCGCTGTGCGCTCCCCCCTCGGGTGCCTCGTTAGTGGACGAGGGGAGATGCCCGAGTGCGTCTGGTCCCGAGGCCGTAGGTTCGATTCCGGAAGGTGGATAGAACCATTTTTGACCAGCAGTGCCGCGCATCCCTCTTGCTTTTGCTCGCTCCCTCGCCTCGGCGGCACGCAGCCTGGCGCCGCTCGGGCCCCTTGGCCTTTCCCGCTTCACCTCTCCACGTCCGGCGGCTCCTGGCCCTCTTGCTCTTTCCTCCCCGGGCCACGCCAGGGGCAGGGCAGCCACAGGCAGCCACAGGCACGAGGGGCATCTGCCTGCTGGCCGGCCTCAGCCCAATGCCAAAGCCATAGCAGAGGCTGGCGTGGCGAAGGACGGCAGCAGAAAGGAGAAGCAGGGCTCTGGGGGCGCAGGGGGAACCCTGCAGCAGCTCTGATCCTGCAGCTGGCTGCCTTCCCGAGGTGAGGGGGCTCTAAGACTCACCACGCCCCAACCGCTTACACCTGCTCTTAGGAAAAGTCTCATCCCCTAACTCTCGCACTGATTAGTCTTTAACCTGCGACACTGCGTGAACTTGGGGGGGGGGGGTGGCAGGGAGAGCGAGCGCGCGCGTGAGCGAGCGAAGGAGCAAGCGCAAGAGATGTAGAGCGAAGGGTTGCCGTTGCCTACTAGGCAACATTGTCCTGGCTAGGGAAGCGTGGCTAAAGGAGCCCAGGTCATTGCAAGGAGGCGAAGGACAGCCCCCGCCCTGAGGAAGAAAGGACACCCCTGGCCCGCGCGGGTAAGGCCAGCACCCCAGCCCCTCCGACACCTCTGTGAAACCCTCCCGTTATCTGGCATCACAGAGAGGCAAATGTGGCGAGACCGACTGCAGGGACGTTGAGATGAAGGAAGCAGCAGGGGGATGATGGTGACGATGCCAGAGAAGGAGAGTTGCTTTGCAAAACAGGAGGGATTGAGCGAGCGCGTGGCGCACGTGTGTGTGTAAATCTGTGTGTGTGTAAAGCAGCCGTTGGTGAAATTGCGTTGCAGCTGAACGCTCGAAAGGCGTGAGAAGCAAGCGCAAAACCGCACTGGGGGCGGCCCAAGCGGAGCGGGCGAGCTCCCGCGCACGAGCAAAGAGTGACTCTTGTGAAGGTCTCCTTTGCGTCCCAGCCCTGTCCTGGGTGGTGAGGGGCCAGCTGGGAAGCGTGTGTGAGGCTCGAAGGCCCCGAGAGGGTCCCTGGCAGCAGCCCTGTGCCTTGGGCTCTGGCAGCAGAGGCGAAGTTGTCAGAGGGTGAATGAGCGGGCAGGGAAGTGTGGAGGAAGGGGAGAGGCGTGGTGGTGGTGGTGGTGGTGGTGGTGGCGGCTGTGTGCAGGTGGAGGCGGCCGCAGGTGGGGTTGTGGTGGGGCTTGAGGTGCTGTGCAGAGCGTGGGAGGAGGAGGCGGAGGAGGAGGGGTGTGTGAGAGGCTGTTGTGGTTGTGTAGGGTCAGGCTGGTGTTGGGGTGTCGGGGAGCAGAGGGGGTGCCAGGCGTTGGGGGGGGGGGTGGTTGCGGTGGGGCGCAGGGCGGTGTGCGGGCTATAGGGGGCGCTGTGCGCTCCCCCCTCGGGTGCCTCGTTAGTGGACGAGGGGAGATGCCCGAGTGCGTCTGGTCCCGAGGCCGTAGGTTCGATTCCGGAAGGTGGATAGAACCATTTTTGACCAGCAGTGCCGCGCATCCCTCTTGCTTTTGCTCGCTCCCTCGCCTCGGCGGCACGCAGCCTGGCGCCGCTCGGGCCCCTTGGCCTTTCCCGCTTCACCTCTCCACGTCCGGCGGCTCCTGGCCCTCTTGCTCTTTCCTCCCCGGGCCACGCCAGGGGCAGGGCAGCCACAGGCACGAGGGGCATCTGCCTGCTGGCCGGCCTCAGCCCAATGCCAAAGCCATAGCAGAGGCTGGCGTGCCGAAGGACGGCAGCAGAAAGGAGAAGCAGGGCTCTGGGGGCGCAGGGGGAACCCTGCAGCAGCTCTGATCCTGCGGCTGGCTGCCTTCCCGAGGTGAGGGGGCTCCAAGACTCATCGCGCCCCAACCGCTTACACCTGCTCTTAGGAAAAGTCTCATCCCCTAACTCTTGCACTGATTAGTCTTTAAACTACGACACTGCGTGAACTTGGGGGGGGGGGTGGCGGGGAGAGCGAGCGTCGCGCAGCGCGTGAGCGAGCGAAGGAGCAAGCGCAAGAGATGTAGAGCGAAGGGTTGCCGTTGCCTACTAGGCAACATTGTCCTGGCTAGGGAAGCGTGGCTAAAGGAGCCCAGGTCATTGCAAGGAGGCGAAGGACAGCCCCCACCCTGAGGAAGAAAGGACACCCCTGGCCCGCGCGGGTAAGGCCAGCACCCCAGCCCCTCCGACACCTCCGTGAAACCCTCCCGTTATCTGGCATCACAGAGCGGCAAGTGTGGCGAGACCGACTGCAGGGACGTTGAGATGAAGGAAGCAGCAGGTGGATGATGGTGACGATGCCAGAGAAGGAGAGTTGCTTTGCAAAACAGGAGGGATTGAGCGTGCGCAGTGCGCACGTGTGTGTGTAAATCTGTGTGTGTGTAAAGCAGCCGTTGGTGAAATTGCGTTGCAGCTGAACGCTCGAAAGGCGTGAGAAGCAAGCGCAAAACCGCACTGGGGGCGGCCCAAGCGGAGCGGGCGAGCTCCCGCGCACGAGCGAAGAATGACTCTTGTGAAGGTCTCCTTTGCGTCCCAGCCCTGTCCTGGGTGGTGAGGGGCCAGCTGGGAAGCGTGTGTGAGGCTCGAAGGCCCCGAGAGGGTCCCTGGCAGCAGCCCTGTGCCTTGGGCTCTGGCAGCAGAGGCGAAGTTGTCAGAGGGTGAATGAGCGGGCAGGGAAGTGTGGAGGAAGGGGAGAGGCGTGGTGGTGGTGGTGGTGGTGGTGGTGGCTGTGTGCAGGTGGAGGCGGCCGCAGGTGGGGTTGTGGTGGGGCTTGAGGTGCTGTGCAGAGCGTGGGAGGAGGAGGCGGAGGAGGAGGGGTGTGTGAGAGGCTGTTGTGGTTGTGTAGGGTCAGGCTGGTGTTGGGGTGTCGGGGAGCAGAGGGGGTGCCAGGCGTTGGGGGGGGGGGTGGTTGCGGTGGGGCGCAGGGCGGTGTGCGGGCTATAGGGGGCGCTGTGCGCTCCCCCCTCGGGTGCCTCGTTAGTGGACGAGGGGAGATGCCCGAGTGCGTCTGGTCCCGAGGCCGTAGGTTCGATTCCGGAAGGTGGATAGAACCATTTTTGACCAGCAGTGCCGCGCATCCCTCTTGCTTTTGCTCGCTCCCTCGCCTCGGCGGCACGCAGCCTGGCGCCGCTCGGGCCCCTTGGCCTTTCCCGCTTCACCTCTCCACGTCCGGCGGCTCCTGGCCCTCTTGCTCTTTCCTCCCCGGGCCACGCCAGGGGCAGGGCAGCCACAGGCAGCCACAGGCACGAGGGGCATCTGCCTGCTGGCCGGCCTCAGCCCAATGCCAAAGCCATAGCAGAGGCTGGCGTGGCGAAGGATGGCAGCAGAAAGGAGAAGCAGGGCTCTGGGGGCGCAGGGGGAACCCTGCAGCAGCTCTGATCCTGCAGCTGGCTGCCTTCCCGAGGTGAGGGGGCTCTAAGACTCACCACGCCCCAACCGCTTACACCTGCTCTTAGGAAAAGTCTCATCCCCTAACTCTCGCACTGATTAGTCTTTAACCTGCGACACTGCGTGAACTTGGGGGGGGGGGGTGGCAGGGAGAGCGAGCGTGCGCGCGTGAGCGAGTGAAGGAGCAAGCGCAAGAGATGTAGAGCGAAGGGTTGCCGTTGCCTACTAGGCAACATTGTCCTGGCTAGGGAAGCGTGGCTAAAGGAGCCCAGGTCATTGCAAGGAGGCGAAGGACAGCCCCCGCCCTGAGGAAGAAAGGACACCCCTGGCCCGCGCGGGTAAGGCCAGCACCCCAGCCCCTCCGACACCTCTGTGAAACCCTCCCGTTATCTGGCATCACAGAGAGGCAAATGTGGCGAGACCGACTGCAGGGACGTTGAGATGAAGGAAGCAGCAGGGGGATGATGGTGACGATGCCAGAGAAGGAGAGTTGCTTTGCAAAACAGGAGGGATTGAGCGAGCGCGTGCGCACGTGTGTGTGTAAATCTGTGTGTGTGTAAAGCAGCCGTTGGTGAAATTGCGTTGCAGCTGAACGCTCGAAAGGCGTGAGAAGCAAGCGCAAAACCGCACTGGGGGCGGCCCAAGCGGAGCGGGCGAGCTCCCGCGCACGAGCAAAGAGTGACTCTTGTGAAGGTCTCCTTTGCGTCCCAGCCCTGTCCTGGGTGGTGAGGGGCCAGCTGGGAAGCGTGTGTGAGGCTCGAAGGCCCCGAGAGGGTCCCTGGCAGCAGCCCTGTGCCTTGGGCTCTGGCAGCAGAGGCGAAGTTGTCAGAGGGTGAATGAGCGGGCAGGGAAGTGTGGAGGAAGGGGAGAGGCGTGGTGGTGGTGGTGGTGGTGGTGGTGGTGGCGGCTGTGTGCAGGTGGAGGCGGCCGCAGGTGGGGTTGTGGTGGGGCTTGAGGTGCTGTGCAGAGCGTGGGAGGAGGAGGCGGAGGAGGAGGGGTGTGTGAGAGGCTGTTGTGGTTGTGTAGGGTCAGGCTGGTGTTGGGGTGTCGGGGAGCAGAGGGGGTGCCAGGCGTTGGGGGGGGGGGTGGTTGCGGTGGGGCGCAGGGCGGTGTGCGGGCTATAGGGGGCGCTGTGCGCTCCCCCCTCGGGTGCCTCGTTAGTGGACGAGGGGAGATGCCCGAGTGCGTCTGGTCCCGAGGCCGTAGGTTCGATTCCGGAAGGTGGATAGAACCATTTTTGACCAGCAGTGCCGCGCATCCCTCTTGCTTTTGCTCGCTCCCTCGCCTCGGCGGCACGCAGCCTGGCGCCGCTCGGGCCCCTTGGCCTTTCCCGCTTCACCTCTCCACGTCCGGCGGCTCCTGGCCCTCTTGCTCTTTCCTCCCCGGGCCACGCCAGGGGCAGGGCAGCCACAGGCACGAGGGGCATCTGCCTGCTGGCCGGCCTCAGCCCAATGCCAAAGCCATAGCAGAGGCTGGCGTGGCGAAGGACGGCAGCAGAAAGGAGAAGCAGGGCTCTGGGGGCGCAGGGGGAACCCTGCAGCAGCTCTGATCCTGCGGCTGGCTGCCTTCCCGAGGTGAGGGGGCTCTAAGACTCATCGCGCCCCAACCGCTTACACCTGCTCTTAGGAAAAGTCTCATCCCCTAACTCTTGCACTGATTAGTCTTTAAACTACGACACTGCGTGAACTTGGGGGGGGGGGGGGCGGGGAGAGCGAGCGCGCGCGCGTGAGCGAGCGAAGGAGCAAGCGCAAGAGATGTAGAGCGAAGGGTTGCCGTTGCCTACTAGGCAACATTGTCCTGGCTAGGGAAGCGTGGCTAAAGGAGCCCAGGTCATTGCAAGGAGGCGAAGGACAGCCCCCACCCTGAGGAAGAAAGGACACCCCTGGCCCGCGCGGGTAAGGCCAGCACCCCAGCCCCTCCGACACCTCCGTGAAACCCTCCCGTTATCTGGCATCACAGAGCGGCAAGTGTGGCGAGACCGACTGCAGGGACGTTGAGATGAAGGAAGCAGCAGGTGGATGATGGTGACGATGCCAGAGAAGGAGAGTTGCTTTGCAAAACAGGAGGGATTGAGCGAGCGCGTGCGCACGTGTGTGTGTAAATCTGTGTGTGTGTAAAGCAGCCGTTGGTGAAATTGCGTTGCAGCTGAACGCTCGAAAGGCGTGAGAAGCAAGCGCAAAACCGCACTGGGGGCGGCCCAAGCGGAGCGGGCGAGCTCCCGCGCACGAGCGAAGAATGACTCTTGTGAAGGTCTCCTTTGCGTCCCAGCCCTGTCCTGGGTGGTGAGGGGCCAGCTGGGAAGCGTGTGTGAGGCTCGAAGGCCCCGAGAGGGTCCCTGGCAGCAGCCCTGTGCCTTGGGCTCTGGCAGCAGAGGCGAAGTTGTCAGAGGGTGAATGAGCGGGCAGGGAAGTGTGGAGGAAGGGGAGAGGCGTGGTGGTGGTGGTGGTGGTGGTGGTGGTGGCTGTGTGCAGGTGGAGGCGGCCGCAGGTGGGGTTGTGGTGGGGCTTGAGGTGCTGTGCAGAGCGTGGGAGGAGGAGGCGGAGGAGGAGGGGTGTGTGAGAGGCTGTTGTGGTTGTGTAGGGTCAGGCTGGTGTTGGGGTGTCGGGGAGCAGAGGGGGTGCCAGGCGTTGGGGGGGGGGGTGGTTGCGGTGGGGCTCAGGGCGGTGTGCGGGCTATAGGGGGCGCTGTGCGCTCCCCCCTCGGGTGCCTCGTTAGTGGACGAGGGGAGATGCCCGAGTGCGTCTGGTCCCGAGGCCGTAGGTTCGATTCCGGAAGGTGGATAGAACCATTTTTGACCAGCAGTGCCGCGCATCCCTCTTGCTTTTGCTCGTTCCCTCGCCTCGGCGGCACGCAGCCTGGCGCCGCTCGGGCCCCTTGGCCTTTCCCGCTTCACCTCTCCACGTCCAGCGGCTCCTGGCCCTCTTGCTCTTTCCTCCCCGGGCCACGCCAGGGGCAGGGCAGCCACAGGCAGCCACAGGCACGAGGGGCATCTGCCTGCTGGCCGGCCTCAGCCCAATGCCAAAGCCATAGCAGAGGCTGGCGTGGCGAAGGACGGCAGCAGAAAGGAGAAGCAGGGCTCTGGGGGCGCAGGGGGAACCCTGCAGCAGCTCTGATCCTGCGGCTGGCAGCCTTCCCGAGGTGAGGGGGCTCCAAGACTCATCGCGCCCCAACCGCTTACACCTGCTCTTAGGAAAAGTCTCATCCCCTAACTCTCGCACTGATTAGTCTTTAACCTGCGACACTGCGTGAACTTGGGGGGGGGGGGGGGGGGCGGGGAGAGCGAGCGTGCGCGCGTGAGCGAGTGAAGGAGCAAGCGCAAGAGGTGTAGAGCGAAGGGTTGCCGTTGCCTACTAGGCAACATTGTCCTGGCTAGGGAAGCGTGGCTAAAGGAGCCCAGGTCATTGCAAGGAGGCGAAGGACAGCCCCCGCCCTGAGGAAGAAAGGACACCCCTGGCCCGCGCGGGTAAGGCCAGCACCCCAGCCCCTCCGACACCTCCGTGAAACCCTCCCGTTATCTGGCATCACAGAGAGGCAAATGTGGCAAGACCGACTGCAGGGACGTTGAGATGAAGGAAGCAGCAGGTGGATGATGGTGACGATGCCAGAGAAGGAGAGTTGCTTTGCAAAACAGGAGGGATTGAGCGAGCGCGTGCGCACGTGTGTGTGTAAATCTGTGTGTGTGTAAAGCAGCCGTTGGTGAAATTGCGTTGCAGCTGAACGCTCGAAAGGCGTGAGAAGCAAGCGCAAAACCGCACTGGGGGCGGCCCAAGCGGAGCGGGCGAGCTCCCGCGCACGAGCAAAGAGTGACTCTTGTGAAGGTCTCCTTTGCGTCCCAGCCCTGTCCTGGGTGGTGAGGGGCCAGCTGGGAAGCGTGTGTGAGGCTCGAAGGCCCCGAGAGGGTCCCTGGCAGCAGCCCTGTGCCTTGGGCTCTGGCAGCAGAGGCGAAGTTGTCAGAGGGTGAATGAGCGGGCAGGGAAGTGTGGAGGAAGGGGAGAGGCGTGGTGGTGGTGGTGGTGGTGGTGGTGGTGGCTGTGTGCAGGTGGAGGCGGCCGCAGGTGGGGTTGTGGTGGGGCTTGAGGTGCTGTGCAGAGCGTGGGAGGAGGAGGCGGAGGAGGAGGGGTGTGTGAGAGGCTGTTGTGGTTGTGTAGGGTCAGGCTGGTGTTGGGGTGTCGGGGAGCAGAGGGGGTGCCAGGCGTTGGGGGGGGGGGTGGTTGCGGTGGGGCGCAGGGCGGTGTGCGGGCTATAGGGGGCGCTGTGCGCTCCCCCCTCGGGTGCCTCGTTAGTGGACGAGGGGAGATGCCCGAGTGCGTCTGGTCCCGAGGCCGTAGGTTCGATTCCGGAAGGTGGATAGAACCATTTTTGACCAGCAGTGCCGCGCATCCCTCTTGCTTTTGCTCGCTCCCTCGCCTCGGCGGCACGCAGCCTGGCGCCGCTCGGGCCCCTTGGCCTTTCCCGCTTCACCTCTCCACGTCCGGCGGCTCCTGGCCCTCTTGCTCTTTCCTCCCCGGGCCACGCCAGGGGCAGGGCAGCCACAGGCAGCCACAGGCACGAGGGGCATCTGCCTGCTGGCCGGCCTCAGCCCAATGCCAAAGCCATAGCAGAGGCTGGCGTGGCGAAGGACGGCAGCAGAAAGGAGAAGCAGGGCTCTGGGGGCGCAGGGGGAACCCTGCAGCAGCTCTGATCCTGCGGCTGGCTGCCTTCCCGAGGTGAGGGGGCTCTAAGACTCACCGCGCCCCAACCGCTTACACCTGCTCTTAGGAAAAGTCTCATCCCCTAACTCTTGCACTGATTAGTCTTTAACCTGCGACACTGCGTGAACTTGGGGGGTGGGGGGATGGCGGGGAGAGCGCGCGCGCGTGAGCGAGCGAAGGAGCAAGCGCAAGAGATGTAGAGCGAAGGGTTGCCGTTGCCTACTAGGCAACATTGTCCTGGCTAGGGAAGCGTGGCTAAAGGAGCCCAGGTCATTGCAAGGAGGCGAAGGACAGCCCCGCCCTGAGGAAGAAAGGACACCCCTGGCCCGCGCGGGTAAGGCCAGCACCCCAGCCCCTCCGACACCTCCGTGAAACCCTCCCGTTATCTGGCATCACAGAGAGGCAAATGTGGCAAGACCGACTGCAGGGACGTTGAGATGAAGGAAGCAGCAGGTGGATGATGGTGACGATGCCAGAGAAGGAGAGTTGCTTTGCAAAACAGGAGGGATTGAGCGAGCGCGTGCGCACGTGTGTGTGTAAATCTGTGTGTGTGTAAAGCAGCCGTTGGTGAAATTGCGTTGCAGCTGAACGCTCGAAAGGCGTGAGAAGCAAGCGCAAAACCGCACTGGGGGCGGCCCAAGCGGAGCGGGCGAGCTCCCGCGCACGAGCAAAGAGTGACTCTTGTGAAGGTCTCCTTTGCGTCCCAGCCCTGTCCTGGGTGGTGAGGGGCCAGCTGGGAAGCGTGTGTGAGGCTCGAAGGCCCCGAGAGGGTCCCTGGCAGCAGCCCTGTGCCTTGGGCTCTGGCAGCAGAGGCGAAGTTGTCAGAGGGTGAATGAGCGGGCAGGGAAGTGTGGAGGAAGGGGAGAGGCGTGGTGGTGGTGGTGGTGGTGGTGGTGGCGGCTGTGTGCAGGTGGAGGCGGCCGCAGGTGGGGTTGTGGTGGGGCTTGAGGTGCTGTGCAGAGCGTGGGAGGAGGAGGCGGAGGAGGAGGGGTGTGTGAGAGGCTGTTGTGGTTGTGTAGGGTCAGGCTGGTGTTGGGGTGTCGGGGAGCAGAGGGGGTGCCAGGCGTTGGGGGGGGGGGTGGGGGGGGGGCGCAGGGCGGTGTGCGGGCTATAGGGGGCGCTGTGCGCTCCCCCCCTCGGGTGCCTCGTTAGTGGACGAGGGGAGATGCCCGAGTGCGTCTGGTCCCGAGGCCGTAGGTTCGATTCCGGAAGGTGGATAGAACCATTTTTGACCAGCAGTGCCGCGCATCCCTCTTGCTTTTGCTCGCTCCCTCGCCTCGGCGGCACGCAGCCTGGCGCCGCTCGGGCCCCTTGGCCTTTCCCGCTTCACCTCTCCACGTCCGGCGGCTCCTGGCCCTCTTGCTCTTTCCTCCCCGGGCCACGCCAGGGGCAGGGCAGCCACAGGCAGCCACAGGCACGAGGGGCATCTGCCTGCTGGCCGGCCTCAGCCCAATGCCAAAGCCATAGCAGAGGCTGGCGTGCCGAAGGACGGCAGCAGAAAGGAGAAGCAGGGCTCTGGGGCGCAGGGGAACCCTGCAGCAGCTCTGATCCTGCGGCTGGCTGCCTTCCCGAGGTGAGGGGGCTCCAAGACTCATCGCGCCCCAACCGCTTACACCTGCTCTTAGGAAAAGTCTCATCCCCTAACTCTTGCACTGATTAGTCTTTAACCTGCGACACTGCGTGAACTTGGGGGGTGGGGGGGTGGCGGGGAGAGCGCGCGCGCGTGAGCGAGCGAAGGAGCAAGCGCAAGAGATGTAGAGCGAAGGGTTGCCGTTGCCTACTAGGCAACATTGTCCTGGCTAGGGAAGCGTGGCTAAGGAGCCCAGGTCATTGCAAGGAGGCGAAGGACAGCCCCCACCCTGAGGAAGAAAGGACACCCCTGGCCCGCGCGGGTAAGGCCAGCACCCCAGCCCCTCCGACACCTCCGTGAAACCCTCCCGTTATCTGGCATCACAGAGAGGCAAATGTGGCGAGCCCGACTGCAGGGACGTTGAGATGAAGGAAGCAGCAGGTGGATGATGGTGACGGTGCCAGAGAAGGAGAGTTGCTTTGCAAAACAGGAGGGATTGAGCGAGCGCGTGCGCACGTGTGTGTGTAAATCTGTGTGTGTGTAAAGCAGCCGTTGGTGAAATTGCGTTGCAGCTGAACGCTCGAAAGGCGTGAGAAGCAAGCGCAAAACCGCACTGGGGGCGGCCCAAGCGGAGCGGGCGAGCTCCCGCGCACGAGCAAAGAGTGACTCTTGTGAAGGTCTCCTTTGCGTCCCAGCCCTGTCCTGGGTGGTGAGGGGCCAGCTGGGAAGCGTGTGTGAGGCTCGAAGGCCCCGAGAGGGTCCCTGGCAGCAGCCCTGTGCTTGGGCTCTGGCAGCAGAGGCGAAGTTGTCAGAGGGTGAATGAGCGGGCAGAGAAGTGTGGAGGAAGGGGAGAGGCGTGGTGGTGGTGGTGGTGGTGGTGGTGGTGGTGGTGGTGGTGGTGGCGGCTGTGTGCAGGTGGAGGCGGCCGCAGGTGGGGTTGTGGTGGGGCTTGAGGTGCTGTGCAGAGCGTGGGAGGAGGAGGCGGAGGAGGAGGGGTGTGTGAGAGGCTGTTGTGGTTGTGTAGGGTCAGGCTGGTGTTGGGGTGTCGGGGAGCAGAGGGGGTGCCAGGCGTTGGGGGGGGGGGGTGGTTGCGGTGGGGCGCAGGGCGGTGTGCGGGCTATAGGGGGCGCTGTGCGCTCCCCCCTCGGGTGCCTCGTTAGTGGACGAGGGGAGATGCCCGAGTGCGTCTGGTCCCGAGGCCGTAGGTTCGATTCCGGAAGGTGGATAGAACCATTTTTGACCAGCAGTGCCGCGCATCCCTCTTGCTTTTGCTCGCTCCCTCGCCTCGGCGGCACGCAGCCTGGCGCCGCTCGGGCCCCTTGGCCTTTCCCGCTTCACCTCTCCACGTCCGGCGGCTCCTGGCCCTCTTGCTCTTTCCTCCCCGGGCCACGCCAGGGGCAGGGCAGCCACAGGCACGAGGGGCATCTGCCTGCTGGCCGGCCTCAGCCCAATGCCAAAGCCATAGCAGAGGCTGGCGTGGCGAAGGACGGCAGCAGAAAGGAGAAGCAGGGCTCTGGGGGCGCAGGGGAACCCTGCAGCAGCTCTGATCCTGCGGCTGGCTGCCTTCCCGAGGTGAGGGGGCTCTAAGACTCATCGCGCCCCAACCGCTTACACCTGCTCTTAGGAAAAGTCTCATCCCCTAACTCTTGCACTGATTAGTCTTTAAACTACGACACTGCGTGAACTTGGGGGGGGGGGGTGGCGGGGAGAGCGAGCGCGCGCGCGTGAGCGAGCGAAGGAGCAAGCGCAAGAGATGTAGAGCGAAGGGTTGCCGTTGCCTACTAGGCAACATTGTCCTGGCTAGGGAAGCGTGGCTAAAGGAGCCCAGGTCATTGCAAGGAGGCGAAGGACAGCCCCCACCCTGAGGAAGAAAGGACACCCCTGGCCCGCGCGGGTAAGGCCAGCACCCCAGCCCCTCCGACACCTCTGTGAAACCCTCCCGTTATCTGGCATCACAGAGCGGCAAGTGTGGCGAGACCGACTGCAGGGACGTTGAGATGAAGGAAGCAACGGGTGGATGATGGTGACGATGCCAGAGAAGGAGAGTTGCTTTGCAAAACAGGAGGGATTGAGCGAGCGCGTGCGCACGTGTGTGTGTAAATCTGTGTGTGTGTAAAGCAGCCGTTGGTGAAATTGCGTTGCAGCTGAACGCTCGAAAGGCGTGAGAAGCAAGCGCAAAACCGCACTGGGGGGCGGCCCAAGCGGAGCGGGCGAGCTCCCGCGCACGAGCAAAGAGTGACTCTTGTGAAGGTCTCCTTTGCGTCCCAGCCCTGTCCTGGGTGGTGAGGGGCCAGCTGGGAAGCGTGTGTGAGGCTCGAAGGCCCCGAGAGGGTCCCTGGCAGCAGCCCTGTGCCTTGGGCTCTGGCAGCAGAGGCGAAGTTGTCAGAGGGTGAATGAGCGGGCAGGGAAGTGTGGAGGAAGGGGAGAGGCGTGGTGGTGGTGGTGGTGGTGGTGGTGGTGGTGGCTGTGTGCAGGTGGAGGCGGCCGCAGGTGGGGTTGTGGTGGGGCTTGAGGTGCTGTGCAGAGCGTGGGAGGAGGAGGCGGAGGAGGAGGGGTGTGTGAGAGGCTGTTGTGGTTGTGTAGGGTCAGGCTGGTGTTGGGGTGTCGGGGAGCAGAGGGGGTGCCAGGCGTTGGGGGGGGGGGGTGGTTGCGGTGGGGCGCAGGGCGGTGTGCGGGCTATAGGGGGCGCTGTGCGCTCCCCCCTCGGGTGCCTCGTTAGTGGACGAGGGGAGATGCCCGAGTGCGTCTGGTCCCGAGGCCGTAGGTTCGATTCCGGAAGGTGGATAGAACCATTTTTGACCAGCAGTGCCGCGCATCCCTCTTGCTTTTGCTCGCTCCCTCGCCTCGGCGGCACGCAGCCTGGCGCCGCTCGGGCCCCTTGGCCTTTCCCGCTTCACCTCTCCACGTCCGGCGGCTCCTGGCCCTCTTGCTCTTTCCTCCCCGGGCCACGCCAGGGGCAGGGCAGCCACAGGCACGAGGGGCATCTGCCTGCTGGCCGGCCTCAGCCCAATGCCAAAGCCATAGCAGAGGCTGGCGTGGCGAAGGACGGCAGCAGAAAGGAGAAGCAGGGCTCTGGGGGCGCAGGGGGAACCCTGCAGCAGCTCTGATCCTGCGGCTGGCTGCCTTCCCGAGGTGAGGGGGCTCCAAGACTCATCGCGCCCCAACCGCTTACACCTGCTCTTAGGAAAAGTCTCATCCCCTAACTCTTGCACTGATTAGTCTTTAACCTGCGACACTGCGTGAACTTGGGGGGGGGGGGGGTGGCGGGGAGAGCGCGCGCGCGTGAGCGAGCGAAGGAGCAAGCGCAAGAGATGTAGAGCGAAGGGTTGCCGTTGCCTACTAGGCAACATTGTCCTGGCTAGGGAAGCATGGCTAAAGGAGCCCAGGTCATTGCAAGGAGGCGAAGGACAGCCCCCGCCCTGAGGAAGAAAGGACACCCCTGGCCCGCGCGGGTAAGGCCAGCACCCCAGCCCCTCCGACACCTCTGTGAAACCCTCCCGTTATCTGGCATCACAGAGCGGCAAGTGTGGCGAGACCGACTGCAGGGACGTTGAGATGAAGGAAGCAGCAGGTGGATGATGGTGACGATGCCAGAGAAGGAGAGTTGCTTTGCAAAACAGGAGGGATTGAGCGAGTGAGCGAGCGCGTGCGCACGTGTGTGTGTAAATCTGTGTGTGTGTAAAGCAGCCGTTGGTGAAATTGCGTTGCAGCTGAACGCTCGAAAGGCGTGAGAAGCAAGCGCAAAACCGCACTGGGGGCGGCCCAAGCGGAGCGGGCGAGCTCCCGCGCACGAGCAAAGAGTGACTCTTGTGAAGGTCTCCTTTGCGTCCCAGCCCTGTCCTGGGTGGTGAGGGGCCAGCCGGGAAGCGTGTGTGAGGCTCGAAGGCCCCGAGAGGGTCCCTGGCAGCAGCCCTGTGCCTTGGGCTCTGGCAGCAGAGGCGAAGTTGTCAGAGGGTGAATGAGCGGGCAGAGAAGTGTGGAGGAAGGGGAGAGGCGTGGTGGTGGTGGTGGTGGTGGTGGTGGTGGTGGTGGTGGTGGTGGCGGCTGTGTGCAGGTGGAGGCGGCCGCAGGTGGGGTTGTGGTGGGGCTTGAGGTGCTGTGCAGAGCATGGGAGGAGGAGGCGGAGGAGGAGGGGTGTGTGAGAGGCTGTTGTGGTTGTGTAGGGTCAGGCTGGTGTTGGGGTGTCGGGGAGCAGAGGGGGTGCCAGGCGTTGGGGGGGGGGGTGGTTGCGGTGGGGCGCAGGGCGGTGTGCGGGCTATAGGGGGCGCTGTGCGCTCCCCCCTCGGGTGCCTCGTTAGTGGACGAGGGGAGATGCCCGAGTGCGTCTGGTCCCGAGGCCGTAGGTTCGATTCCGGAAGGTGGATAGAACCATTTTTGACCAGCAGTGCCGCGCATCCCTCTTGCTTTTGCTCGCTCCCTCGCCTCGGCGGCACGCAGCCTGGCGCCGCTCGGGCCCCTTGGCCTTTCCCGCTTCACCTCTCCACGTCCGGCGGCTCCTGGCCCTCTTGCTCTTTCCTCCCCGGGCCACGCCAGGGGCAGGGCAGCCACAGGCACGAGGGGCATCTGCCTGCTGGCCGGCCTCAGCCCAATGCCAAAGCCATAGCAGAGGCTGGCGTGGCGAAGGACGGCAGCAGAAAGGAGAAGCAGGGCTCTGGGGGGCGCAGGGGGAACCCTGCAGCAGCTCTGATCCTGCAGCTGGCTGCCTTCCCGAGGTGAGGGGGCTCCAAGACTCATCGCGCCCCAACCGCTTACACCTGCTCTTAGGAAAAGTCTCATCCCCTAACTCTCGCACTGATTAGTCTTTAACCTGCGACACTGCGTGAACTTGGGGGGGTGGGGTGGCGGGGAGAGCGAGCGCGCGCGCGTGAGCGAGCGAAGGAGCAAGCGCAAGAGATGTAGAGCGAAGGGTTGCCGTTGCCTACTAGGCAACATTGTCCTGGCTAGGGAAGCGTGGCTAAAGGAGCCCAGGTCATTGCAAGGAGGCGAAGGACAGCCCCCACCCTGAGGAAGAAAGGACACCCCTGGCCCGCGCGGGTAAGGCCAGCACCCCAGCCCCTCCGACACCTCTGTGAAACCCTCCCGTTATCTGGCATCACAGAGCGGCAAGTGTGGCGAGACCGACTGCAGGGACGTTGAGATGAAGGAAGCAACGGGTGGATGATGGTGACGATGCCAGAGAAGGAGAGTTGCTTTGCAAAACAGGAGGGATTGAGCGAGCGCGTGCGCACGTGTGTGTGTAAATCTGTGTGTGTGTAAAGCAGCCGTTGGTGAAATTGCGTTGCAGCTGAACGCTCGAAAGGCGTGAGAAGCAAGCGCAAAACCGCACTGGGGGCGGCCCAAGCGGAGCGGGCGAGCTCCCGCGCACGAGCAAAGAGTGACTCTTGTGAAGGTCTCCTTTGCGTCCCAGCCCTGTCCTGGGTGGTGAGGGGCCAGCTGGGAAGCGTGTGTGAGGCTCGAAGGCCCCGAGAGGGTCCCTGGCAGCAGCCCTGTGCCTTGGGCTCTGGCAGCAGAGGCGAAGTTGTCAGAGGGTGAATGAGCGGGCAGGGAAGTGTGGAGGAAGGGGAGAGGCGTGGTGGTGGTGGTGGTGGTGGTGGTGGTGGTGGCTGTGTGCAGGTGGAGGCGGCCGCAGGTGGGGTTGTGGTGGGGCTTGAGGTGCTGTGCAGAGCGTGGGAGGAGGAGGCGGAGGAGGAGGGGTGTGTGAGAGGCTGTTGTGGTTGTGTAGGGTCAGGCTGGTGTTGGGGTGTCGGGGAGCAGAGGGGGTGCCAGGCGTTGGGGGGGGGGGGTGGTTGCGGTGGGGCGCAGGGCGGTGTGCGGGCTATAGGGGGCGCTGTGCGCTCCCCCCTCGGGTGCCTCGTTAGTGGACGAGGGGAGATGCCCGAGTGCGTCTGGTCCCGAGGCCGTAGGTTCGATTCCGGAAGGTGGATAGAACCATTTTTGACCAGCAGTGCCGCGCATCCCTCTTGCTTTTGCTCGCTCCCTCGCCTCGGCGGCACGCAGCCTGGCGCCGCTCGGGCCCCTTGGCCTTTCCCGCTTCACCTCTCCACGTCCGGCGGCTCCTGGCCCTCTTGCTCTTTCCTCCCCGGGCCACGCCAGGGGCAGGGCAGCCACAGGCAGCCACAGGCACGAGGGGCATCTGCCTGCTGGCCGGCCTCAGCCCAATGCCAAAGCCATAGCAGAGGCTGGCGTGCCGAAGGACGGCAGCAGAAAGGAGAAGCAGGGCTCTGGGGGCGCAGGGGGAACCCTGCAGCAGCTCTGATCCTGCGGCTGGCTGCCTTCCCGAGGTGAGGGGGCTCTAAGACTCATCGCGCCCCAACCGCTTACACCTGCTCTTAGGAAAAGTCTCATCCCCTAACTCTTGCACTGATTAGTCTTTAACCTGCGACACTGCGTGAACTTGGGGGGGGGGGTGGCGGGGAGAGCGAGCGCGCGCGCGTGAGCGAGCGAAGGAGCAAGCGCAAGAGATGTAGAGCGAAGGGTTGCCGTTGCCTACTAGGCAACATTGTCCTGGCTAGGGAAGCGTGGCTAAAGGAGCCCAGGTCATTGCAAGGAGGCGAAGGACAGCCCCCGCCCTGAGGAAGAAAGGACACCCCTGGCCCGCGCGGGTAAGGCCAGCACCCCAGCCCCTCCGACACCTCCGTGAAACCCTCCCGTTATCTGGCATCACAGAGAGGCAAGTGTGGCGAGACCGACTGCAGGGACGTTGAGATGAAGGAAGCAGCAGGGGGATGATGGTGACGATGCCAGAGAAGGAGAGTTGCTTTGCAAAACAGGAGGGATTGAGCGAGCGCGTGCGCACGTGTGTGTGTAAATCTGTGTGTGTGTAAAGCAGCCGTTGGTGAAATTGCGTTGCAGCTGAACGCTCGAAAGGCGTGAGAAGCAAGCGCAAAACCGCACTGGGGGCGGCCCAAGCGGAGCGGGCGAGCTCCCGCGCACGAGCAAAGAATGCCTCTTGTGAAGGTCTCCTTTGCGTCCCAGCCCTGTCCTGGGTGGTGAGGGGCCAGCTGGGAAGCGTGTGTGAGGCTCGAAGGCCCCGAGAGGGTCCCTGGCAGCAGCCCTGTGCCTTGGGCTCTGGCAGCAGAGGCGAAGTTGTCAGAGGGTGAATGAGCGGGCAGGGAAGTGTGGAGGAAGGGGAGAGGCGTGGTGGTGGTGGTGGTGGTGGTGGTGGTGGCTGTGTGCAGGTGGAGGCGGCCGCAGGTGGGGTTGTGGTGGGGCTTGAGGTGCTGTGCAGAGCGTGGGAGGAGGAGGCGGAGGAGGAGGGGTGTGTGAGAGGCTGTTGTGGTTGTGTAGGGTCAGGCTGGTGTTGGGGTGTCGGGGAGCAGAGGGGGTGCCAGGCGTTGGGGGGGGGGGGTGGTTGCGGTGGGGCGCAGGGCGGTGTGCGGGCTATAGGGGGCGCTGTGCGCTCCCCCCTCGGGTGCCTCGTTAGTGGACGAGGGGAGATGCCCGAGTGCGTCTGGTCCCGAGGCCGTAGGTTCGATTCCGGAAGGTGGATAGAACCATTTTTGACCAGCAGTGCCGCGCATCCCTCTTGCTTTTGCTCGCTCCCTCGCCTCGGCGGCACGCAGCCTGGCGCCGCTCGGGCCCCTTGGCCTTTCCCGCTTCACCTCTCCACGTCCGGCGGCTCCTGGCCCTCTTGCTCTTTCCTCCCCGGGCCACGCCAGGGGCAGGGCAGCCACAGGCAGCCACAGGCACGAGGGGCATCTGCCTGCTGGCCGGCCTCAGCCCAATGCCAAAGCCATAGCAGAGGCTGGCGTGCCGAAGGACGGCAGCAGAAAGGAGAAGCAGGGCTCTGGGGGTGCAAGTGTAAGTCTGTATTTCAAATGTCGTTTTACGCATTTTTGTTATATCTTTCAGTTTTTGAAATGCATTTGTCTTTGTGTGTATCCCTGAGGCCGTCGCCCTCCGTCTAACTCTTCACTACCTACTTTACTATATCTTATGCTCCCTGACACTTTGGTGCTATTTCATTTCCTGGGATTGTCGTTTTTTCTGTCCAATCAATTTTTCCCTTTTTTGATGTAATTAGGAGAATGTGCCTGTTAAGTGTTACTGGGGAACTTATGTTTTACTTCACAGATTTCCTGCCTGGGATCCTGCTGAATGTTTTAGTGGTACTTGTTAGCCCTTATCATCATTTGGTTTGTGTTTGATATTCTCATAGTCTCTTATTCTCTTCAGAAATTCTGTCCTGAACTGTTTTACATATCCATTGGTATAAACTTTAGCCAGGTAAACACTTGTATTTCTAATTCAGGTGCTGGTAGTCGATGCTGGCTCTTCCATCTCAGTGCTTGGCTTGATAATCAGAGAAGTAATTAACAGTGTGGAGCACCATGTTGGCTGACTATCACCTACAGAGTAAGCAGGGTGCCAGGGCTTGGAGCCACGTAGTGAGGAGGGAAGCATGATTCTGGTGTCTTTTTTTCCTAAGCATATTTGCTATATCTTGGGCTGTACGTTATCAGTAATATTGTGACTTTTAAGTAACACTTTGGGGTGTTTCATTGATGCTATTTATATTTGCAACAGCAAAAATAATTTTGAAAAGCTCAGATTGGTTAGCTATCAAGGTCACTAGTATGCACAGGGCTTGGGAATTTTTTGGTCAACTGTAAGAAATGTTCTACTATAATTTTGCATTTAAATATGAATGAAAGAATTTTGGCTGTTTCAAGTAGCATTTGTAGTTTTGTAAATAAAATTCCCTTAATCCATGTCGAATGTCAGGATTTCAAGGAGTTTCAACACACAGAGATGCAGACAAAACTGCAGTTGCTTGTCTGTGAAATTACTTTCCATTCGAAAACCAGACTGAATGTTTTTTTTCCTGCTCTTGATACTCAGTTTTGAGCTGGAAGACTTAATGCCCAAGTGAAGTACTCTGCTTATGGTTGTTATCCTTAGCATTTTTTCACACAAGCTATAGAATACATGCAGGTAATATTTTGTTTAATTACTTATTAAAAAGTTGCCTTTTTGTGCAGATAGAAAAACTAGACCCCACTTTTCCAGCAACAGTGTCAGCCAACATCAAAGGGTGGAGAGAAGATGGAAATGACATTCTCTGAAACATCCTTTAGGATGCTGGGAAACGTAGAAAAAGGGAAGTAAATTTGTATTCCTGGTTGGGGCGGTGTGATGGACCCTGGCTGCAAGTGCCCCCAGTCCCTGCAGAGCTGGCAGCAGAGGTGTGAGACTGTTTTCAGTGGAATGTCCTCCCTTTAAAAATGTTTGTTGTATTTAAAGAAGGTACAGACCTTGCTGCCTTCCGATGAGCTTTGGGCCAGACGGTACATTTGGCCCTCAGCCTTCTCTGGCCATCTCAGTACCAGCAGTTTGACTCAGCTGCCACGAGGACACCAGCGTTTTGGTGGCAGGAGAGATGCGTATCCAGTTGTGTCTTGTGTCACAAGGCCCCCAAGTAACCCGAGTGAGCTCATCCTTTATGCTCCGGCTCCTAATTTAATGATGAGGTTTGGAAGTCTATGCTAGATCTTGTGATTGCTTAAAGAAACATTTCCCAAATCAACCCTCTGATGATTGTTCTTTTTTCCATAACTAATGAGAATTCCTGCATGATTTGTTTCACAAAAATATTTGAAAAGTTTCAGTATTCAGTATGAAAGAAAAACAAATTTTAAAGCTTTGGAAAGTTTTTCGTAAAACAGAACAGTCATTTTTTGGGCCAGCCAGTACTTGGCAGTTTCTGTTCAAGTGGGGGGATGCTCAGCTGGGGGGTAGCGCTTGGCAGAGTGCTGCGGCAAAGCTCATCTGTAACACCCTCATTATTGTCCATGTTCTGTTCTCTCACTAATTTCATCTATTAAACAAATAAATGAGTGATTATGCCAGATGAGGTTTTTGTGTATGATAGTATCTTCTTCTAGCGTTGCCATCTTTTAGTGGTAATTATGCAGTTATACAGCTGCTGCCTACAGGCAGGTTTGAAATAATAATTTTATAAGGTGTATAAATCACACCATAAAAATAAATAAAGAGACAAGCATCTAGTCAGAACAGAAAAATAAAGCTAGGGATGTGGATTACAGAGTACCTTGATAGACTCAGCTTATACTCAGTCCTGGCTATTATTGTCCTGTGTCTTTACGTGATTGCAAAATCAAGCAATTAAGGCTCTGGAGCTTAAAAAGAATTACATATGTGCTGAAGTGTACATACCATGAGCATGTCAAGTAATTATTTTTTTTCTTTTCTGCTCAGATTCACAGTGCAGAGTGGAGAAGAATTCATGATGCAGGAAGTCAAGTACACGTGTCATGTTTTGGAGGATAAAAGCAGGCCAGCAGGAAAGCTTTGAGAAACCCAAACCTCAAACAGTCCCGAACTCAAAAACTCTGCGTGCAACACTTAGCTAACACACTGAGTCATACGTTTGGATGAAGATCCTCTCCAACATATGGTCTGAAATGGGTCTCTCCTGTAAATTTCATGGAGTTATTTTCTTTATGGCTTTACTCTTCTGAAGCCTAGTAAAAATGCCTGTTCTCTGTTTATTCTGGCTATTTAGTCTAGCAATTATGCAATGTTCATGAAACAGAAGCAGCACATAATTTTTATGGTTCATAATATCTCTCCTCAGCAAAAAGCCGGCCCCTTAGAGGAATTTTCTTATCCCAGGATGCTTTTTTGGTGATGACTTTTTGGCAAAACCAAACTGCTGCAGCCTGGAGGGAGTAATTTTGTGTAACTGATTGACTGCTCTCTTCTTGCTTATGAGCATCCATAACTTCTATTGCTTCTCTTCCCTGTTTCCCCTTTCTTCTTCCCGAGTTGAAGATAGGAGATAAATGTCTAATTTTGGCTTATAAAGCTGCCAAATTTCAGGATGATTTTGTTGTGGGTGTTCTCTTTTTCAAGAGATAATGGAGGAGACTGCATGTGGAAAAAAAGGAGTTTGTGTCAGTTTAGCATTTAGGGAAGGTGTAGAAAGTTCACGGATATTTTCTATCCTCCGGGTTACAATTCAGATGTGTTTGTACCATACAGATATCATTATAATATCATGATGTTTTTATTTAAAACCATGGGACACTAATAGAAAGATCTAATCCCGACTTGGCTCCCATTTTCATGTAAGCCCACAGTAGTTCCATTGAAGCCAATGGACAAGCACTGGTTAAAAGGAAAAAGACAAAGGAAAATCAGGAGTGTCTTTGTTTAACAAAACGTTGTATGTCTGAATTTTAAAAAAACATAAATTAAGTAGAGAAAGCAATTAAAAAAATTCAGATTATTTGGTTGGTATATGGAAAATGGACATGGATGAAGACTGTAACCTTTATTTGAATGACAATTGAGGTTACAGGGATAAATATTTATAGGAAAGGTGTGAATTATTTATATGTGTTGCAAGATAGCAGAGTTTAATAGCATCCTTTCCCTGGATTTGTTACACTGTAAGCTGAGGTTTGCATGCACAGCGATACAGTATCTGATATTAGAGGATTTGTGTTTGACATGAAGAGGCTGCAGTGGAGGAAGGGGAGCAGCTTCATGCTTGAGTTCGTATTTGGAAAAGGTGCAAAGGCCAACAAAAGCGCACAGCTCTGAGTAAAGAACATTTAAGGCCCCATAAATCATCGGTCTAATGTTATTATGCTACAATGGCAAATTATGCCGGTGGTGTTTCTGCAGTTAAACAGCGCAACAGATGGCAGAGATTTGCACATCCAGTTAAAATTCTTGGCAAAGCAAATTTTTTTAATTTGTAGCTGAAGAGTTAGTTGAGATATACTGGAATACGTGTACCAAATGGAGGAAAAAACTCACAACTTTTTTTTATACTCTCTCTTCTACTTAAAAAATAAAATTTGACACATTTGCCTAACAAGCAGTGCTATTACACAGCAGTTTCCATTCATGCTTGCACCGTGGTGGGGAAAACTGCCAACCTTAAATTATCCAGGAAGCTGTTTCCAAAGGGGAAATGCATAGCAGGGAGCAATTACACCAGTTAGGTCTGCTCAGGAAACCCAGCAATAGGACAGACGTGTTGTGTTTGGCTGCACAAAACACCAGTCTTGTTCTGTTACTTATTTACAGATTGGTATTTCCCAGATCTGGCACTCGGAGCCCGGTAGGTGTGAAGAAAAGTTGGGCCATATTCCTGAAAGCAAATCCGCAAGGGGAGTATTATGGAGATGTCTACTCTAAATACAAACTAGGCTATATGCTTATTTCTCGTCTTTAATTCATTACTGTGTTATAGTCATACTTTACACTACGAAGACTGTAATTACATTGTACTTTATGTTAAAATTACAATGCAATTTCAGTTCCTTTTAATACATAATTATCTGTTAGTTAATAAAGCCCAACAGTTACATGTTTAGAGTCCCTTTCACTGCAAAGGAATAATTCTGAATACATGTACTATTAAAATCCAGGTATTATAACAAAACTGTACTGCTCCCATAATAATTCTCTGTTATCCAGTGAAGGGAATTGGGGCTAATTTTAAGAAGTGAATGCAAACCACCATTGAACAGCAGTGCAAGTCCACAGTTATGTTTTTGGACATCGTGCTTTGCTGGTTGTTTTCTGCACTGGACTTGCGTGCACAGAGCCATAGGTAAAGCAGCAAGGATTGGGATGTGGGTTTGTTCCTGCACTGTTTTTGCTGTTTCTTGGGTGGGTTTTGCAGTGAGGACTGTGCTTTCGCAGCTGTGCTGAGTGCCATATCCACAAACTGCATGAAAGGTGCTGGGGTGGCGGCGTCTTTTTAGTGCCACGTGTGGCCTGAGCTGTCCGTACTCCTGATGCCGTGGCTGAGGGCACTGTGGACGTAAACTGGGGGAGCTGGTGTGAGGGCTCACACAGGAGCCCTCAGCAGACATCACACAGACTGCTCTCATTTCCTTCCACTGCCAAAGAGAATCAGCCCAACGGTTTTGGGAGGTGCGTGTGGGCTGGTCCTTGGCCAAGGCAAATACAGGAACTCACGGGTCAACTGCTCCTTCACAGTGGTGCCTTAGTCAGAAAACCCTGAAGGATCTGAATGGACCTAAAAAGTCTCCTGTCTCTGAAACACCTCTAGCCATCAATCCTGGTCTGAGCAAGCGCTTGGATTAGGGCTGACAGTGGGGCTTGCAGGACTATCGAGCCTCAGGAGGTTTCTCCAAGAAGCTTCATGTCAGGGTTCTTGCCTGTGTGCCATGGTCAGCCTGAGTCTGGGCCAAGGGACGAGGGCCAAGGATGAACAGATGTGGGGGACATGCCTCCCAATGAAAGACTTCACCGCAAAAATTTTAGAATACTTGTCCTTGGGTTCTTTGCTGGAAAAATGCAGACTGTTATTCCTCTGAGGGCCATCAAACCTAGCTCAAGCTAGGGCTGTGCTGATGACTCATTTCCCTTTGATTTTATTTTTTTTTGTCAGTGAGCCACTGCACTTCAGGGGAAGGGGGAAAACCAACCTGAAGATAAAACAGATAATATTTGTTCATTTCTCTACCAATTTGCCCTCAGAAAGAAGAAAGGCGAGCAGCCCAGCCTCACTTGAGATAGTGATTTTTCAACACTTTTGATAAATTTTTTACAGAATTTCTCTCCAGGTTCTTCGGTATGATTCCTGCATGCAAAACATCATTTTTAACTTCACTTGATTGTATACTCTGTGCTGCTCTGTCTAACAAGCCAGCACATGCATCTGCCTAAAGGATGCGAAGTCCTTAGCGACTCAGGCCTGGATACAGCTGAATTTAAGAACCGAACTCCCACTGAAGTCAATATAATCTCAGTATCAAAAAGATCTTTAGGAGTCTACGTCTGTATCGGAGTATGTCCCTGAGATAAAAGACTGAAGATGCTGCCTTGTATCGTGGTTAATTAAGAAGCAAAATTATTTTTTTAATACTGTGATTAATTCATTCTAAATTTGGTGACCCCGTAATGACGCAGAGAATTGTCCTGGTTAATGTCCCTCATTCTCGCGGAATCTTCATGAGGGCATACTGGTGATGTTTGACATTTAATTGTACCTGGCCATTTTTCCGGGATTTATGTGATGCTACGCTATAGGCTTCATTTATATTTTTAGCTGTAATAAATGTTGAGTCTTAATTTCCCTTTGCAGATAAGCTGTAGGTGTCTGTAATTTGAACAAAAAATTACTAAAATTTCCCCTCTTTTGTTTGATTGGAACAGCTCCTGATATTTGCTCAGTGTACGGATGGCTACCTAATGCTTTCCACAACCTTTAAACACTTCTCAGCATCGCTGCTGACACAAAAGAATGAAGTTGTTTTTTCTTCAGTCATCCATTTAGTTACAAACTAGTGATTGCCACACTACTGGTACTAGTTTTTAGGGTTTTTACATATGCTGTGGATTTTCATCTGGTATTTTTGTTGCTTCCGTGAGTAGCTGTGACCTTATGTAGCCTTCTACTAAATATGCAGAGGGTTTCCAGCCATATTATGGCAGTATAATTTAGTAGAAAAAAAAGTAATTTTTAATCTCAAATACAATTTTATATTCATTTTTCTCAATGAATTAAAATGACACTTTTCCTAGTATCTAGCAGCAAAATGCACATGCATTAAAGAAACATTTTACTTTTGCAATTGAAAATAGTCAATATATTCAGAGTAATTAAGAATAAAATAATTTAAGGCTGCTTATAAAAATCCCTAAAGCTTTCTAAGGCAAATGTGCAATTGGAATTCTTCTCTTTTAGCTTAGAGTTTTAAAACATTCTGCTGCTTTGTATCACAACATTTCCCAGTGTACTGCCCTCAAAAAAAAAAAAAATCCATCTGTAAAAGGCAGAACAGAAGCTGCACATTTTCCTCTTCTTCACTTTAATTGTACAGAAGCCTTTTTTTTTTTTTTTTTTTTTTTTGGTTGATGTTGCCAGAAGCTGGAATAACTCGATTTGATGGCATTACAGAAAAAAGTTTCTCAGGTTCATATGCAATCATCTGGGTTTAATATGATCCAGTTCAATTTCCAAGAGAAAAATCTGATCCTCAGACTTCTCTTGTTCCATTTTTATTACCAACTTGCTGTGTAAGATGTTTCTCAGCAACCTGGACCATTTTTCTCCTTATTTGATAAAGGTACTATTCTTGACATGCTTATAGGAACAGTAAGAGGGAAAAAAAACCCCTCAAAATGCAAAAGTATACTCAGCTGGACAGTGGGTTTTTTAGTATTGGCATGAACTTCATAATGCACAGCTGATTTCTCTACGGATATGTATTCCAGTTAATTTGAGGTCTTGCCCAAATGTTCAGTGCTATAACTGAGTTTTTTGTTACAGACAGAAAAAAAATAAATGAAATGTACACACAACAATTATCTAAATGAGTAGATGTTCCATGACAACAACATTTCTTTTTGAAATTTTAGAAAGAAACTATTAAAACTGCATTCTTGTGCAATTCAAGAGAGAGAGCTGAAAGTAGTTCTGTTATATGTTGACTTCTCTAAATTTGCATTAGTGCTTAAATCAGTCTTTCATTTTTGCTTAGAGAAGGGGGACATCCCTTCTGTTTTCTGTTACTTTTTAACTTTAAAAAAATAAAACCCATCCTTTTTTCGATCAACTCATACAAAATGGGTCAGAAAACAAATCATTCTTTTTCTTAGGATTGAGTCACTTGAGAAAGATTAAAAAGAAATCCTCAAACCTGTTATGTGCCATAAGTGAGTAACAAGATCAAATTAAACAATATCACATAGGAGGCCCTGGGGAATAAATTAAGGTCAGCACACTTGTGAATAATTGACTTAAAGAGGGCACAGAGGGATACAGTGGCCACAAACTTTCCCAAACAATGAAAGCTTTGGGGGACTGGGGAGGTGGATGTTTTGCTGCTTTTCAAAGGCTTCTTTGATGGGCTTCCTTTTAGGAAATAAGAAGATGCTGAGAGCAAGCGATTTCTAGTGCTCCTTAATGACTGTGTTTAATTTTCTTGGTAAGTGCTTGAAATCTGAAACTGGGAGGGAGGGGGAGAAGAAAGGGAGGTAGATGAACAAGATCAATGACTTTTAATTTTCTCTGATGTGTCTTAGGATAAAAAGTAAATCTCCTGCAGCTGAATTTGTTAAAATAGGAATTGATACTGCTATTCTTCATCCTGTGAGACTTTATTTACTACAAGAGTAGATAATCTATTTTTTCCTGTTATGGCAGGGCTTCTATTTTTAGCCATATTTCCTAAAGAACCAATACTAAAGATATACTCATCTCTTCCTTTATCATTCACTCTTCTCCTTGATGATTTAGGTCCATTGACTGAGTTCAGCCCCACTGACAGAGGGGTAGGGCTGTCTCAGAGGCAATTAACTGTTGTGGATTTTGCAGTAGTAGGTGGCTGGGTAGAAGTCACTGCAAGCACTCTTTTGAGGAAGAGGCTATACAGAGAGCTGAGACCCCTTTCTAATATAAAATAATCAGCACAGACAGGGGTGTTGGGAAGGCTTCAAACACAGGGAGAACCCACAATTGGAGCTGGCAGCTTATCAGACCTCAGGACAGCCATCCACAAGCTGCAGGTCCAGAGCACTCCAGCCCTCTAATTCTGCTGCTTGCAGAGCAGCCTGTTTGGTCTGTAGCTGTAGGTATGTGAGTACTTCATGTTTAGCCCTGTTTTGTGCAGGTTGCTAACAAAAATTCAAAGCAGGATTTGAAAAGAGGATGTTGACGCAGATGAAGCGTCCGTGACATTGAGATAGAGAGAGGCTGGCTTGGCTGCCTGGGAGAGTCAACACTGGGGCTGAGGAATTGATTCCTGGCTCACAGGTGACCTCCCCAACTCCTCAAAATAGTCTTATGAGCCTTTGCCAGTGTTTCCCACAACAGAAAACGTTTTAGGAGTACTTCTGAGCTGGGAGGGGGATCACAGAGCCCCAGGACCTTTGTATGCCAGCTGACCTAAAGCCCCTAGGGCTTTTGGTCAGGCAGGGTTGGATTTGGGGTTGCTCAGGGCTTCCTGGCAGGGATGACACTGCTCTTGGCAGTCCCAGCGCTAGGGAGGGAGAATGGAGAAAGGCAAAGGGTTGTGGCTCCGCTGCGGTGCTACCTGCTGCAGCAGCAGCACAAGATGAGCGAGCCCAGAACGCCACCCCCCTCTCATGTGCACGGAAGTTGCAGGGGCTGAGTTCCTCCAGCCAGGGCTGGATAAAAGGTTGGAAAACGTTGTCCAGTTATTTCTCGAGCCAAGAAAAGAAATGTCTGTTGTAAATGGGTAAAATTCTCTGAGATGAGTGCCTGGGAAGGAATAAACTTATAGAAGTGTCTAGCCTGAGGAAGAATACTTACCAGTTTTGAGGCTGAAAGACTATCCACACTTTAAAGGCTGGAACATTTTGAACAACAATTTTTGAATTGTCTGGTTTATAATATGAGATGGTAAATCCCATCTTCCTCACAAATTAAGTCCATGCCCTGAAATCTGTGAAGTAGGTTTTGAGTTGGGTCTTGCTAGGTCATTAATCAAATAATATCTTCATATCTTCCCCTCCCCCCCATGTTTCAGAATAATTATGCTTATAACTATAAATATTAATTTCTGCTCAATATGTATGCACTCTGGAGTCCCGAGGTGTGAATAACAATATCTAATTGCAGAAACTAGAATATTCATTAAATTCTTTCAGATACTCTTTAGATGGGTGGACTAAGATTCAGGTATGTGCTAGCAGGAGGGTTTTCTGCAGAGCTGTGAGAGGCTCTTCGAAGTTTCATTTTAGCTGGGAGGATATCACAATGTATGACTGCTAGCATGAAGGAAGAAACATAGAAAAAAGGCTTTGTGTGGCCAAAAAGGATTCATATTAATGTACCATTGTAGATATGTTTTATATAGTTAATTCTACCTCCCTAACAACTCTATTAGTATCTTAAAACCAGTATTTTTCAAAATCATTACAAGTTGAGCAACACGGACATAATAACACTTATGATAAACCGATACTGTTCTAAAAATGATGTAATGTGGAGTTTTGCTTCTTTCTTTGTAATTACCCTAAACCTCCAGAAACTTTGTATACTGTGGAAAAAGCAAGGGGAAATATGGACGTGACTATGTCCACTCATTTGCTGCCTAGCAACAGATTAACTTTTTTTAATGAGGGCTCCCTGAAATCATAGGAAATGAAATGGAAGGTATCTGCAGGAGGCAATCTATGCCGTCCCTTCCCCCAAGCCAGGATCAGCCATAAATACGTTACTGCTGACTGATGTTTGACTTGGCATTATAATGCTGTACCATTTTCTTTGTATTTATAGAAATATGGTACTTTCTCATTTGCAAATGAGAAATGTATCTACATAATTAATAGACTCAGTGTGTGTTTTGTCTCTCTCTTTCTCAAGTTCAGCTTCCCGCATAGTGAAAAACTTGTGATGAATCATAAAATTTAGGCACTTTATAACCTCTGTTTTCAAACTTCTACGGCTCTTGTCTGAAGATCAGCAGGAACCTACCAAAAATAAACTCCCAATATGTTCATTTTTGGTGAGTGGGTTAACTCTTGGAACAGTCAAATGCTGTTCATGAACTTGGTGAATACAAAACAGGCAAGGCAATACATCCGAACCTCGTTGCAGAGATGCAGTAGCCCACAGCACCTACTGTCTGCAATACATTTGGCAGTCATGCCCAAATTTGTTGCAGCTGATGGGTCTTTAAGCAAGATTCATTAATACATCATTTATCTGCTTTTCCTGCTGGAAGAAACATTAAAGAAAAAGATTCTTGTGTGGTATGTAACCTAGAAAAAGATGAGTTTAA